>NC_064874.1:4832500-4867500 GCF_943734745.1 Anopheles darlingi | reverse complement strand
CCCATGTTCGGTGGCATCATCGGAGGTCCAGGTGTGAGCGTCTTGATGCCCGATGGTTGCCAGTTGCCATTATCATTGCCCCACTGACCTTCCTGCATCGGATCGTAGTAATCGGAGTAGTCAGGCTCGGGATGATAGAAATCTGGTGGTCCTCCAACAAATCCGGGTGGACCACCCATGCCCTGGGGATCGAACTTGTTGCTGACGACCGTCCGACTGTACTCGCGCCGATCCGCTGTCATCACCTGAATGACGTTTTCCTTCGGCTGGCTGGGCATTCCCATCATATCATCGCGTCGACCACCGCCACCCATAGGGCCACTACCCATCGGTCCACCGGGACCACCACCGATGACTTCGATCGGTCCGTTCATTTTCCGCGGTCCCATTGGACCACCGCCGCCACCACCACCACCCATGGGTCCACCGGATCGTCTCATATCGCGCATCATGCCCATGTTCATGGGTTGGGCCGCTTGTGGATTGTTGATGGTCAGTCCCGCCATTCCCACGCCGCTCTCGTGCTGCCGCATACGCTTCTGCCGCTCACAATAGGCCCGCCACGTTTCCTCGTTGAAGCCATAGTTGAAGTAATCGGTAATGTCCGCACCCGGTTTACGCCACGGCTTCTCATCCAAGGAATCGATACTGTACTCGTGAGCCGGCACTCCATTGATCGCGCCAACGCTTTCGAATTCCTCGATATTGAACTTGCCGGCCGGTTGCTTCGCCTTGTCCGTGGCGCCGGCCGCATTCGTGGCTGCCTGATTCGGCATGATGGGACCGCGTTGTTTAATGATGTTGTAGCTTGGTCCGGACTTGATATCACCGATCACGACGTTAATATCATCGTCCTCGTCGCTATCGATGTCGCTCTCCATATCGCTCAGCATTCCCTTGCCTTTGTCCTCCCCGGCACCGTCCGTACCGCTCTTCTTCTCTGTCGCATCCGCAGTCTCCGTGCCCATCCGATCGTCCTGTTCGCCATCGTCCATCGACAGTACTTGGTCCTTCTCCTTTTCCGCCTGCTCACCCTCCATGCCATCGACCTCCTCCATGGCGCTACTTTCCTCCATCATCTGTGAATCCTCCAGCAGTCCACCATCGTCGTGCGCCGCCTCTCGGTGCGGCCGCAGATCGCTCGAATCCATCGCATTATCATCGCACTGCTGCTCATGGCTAGCTAGATCGTTCTCGTCATCATCATCGAGTTCCGCTCCGGCTTCCTTGGATCCACGTCGCCGACCATTTCCGAGTTCACCCGCCGTTGCCTCTCGGGTGGTGTTGGACGAGGACTCTTCGTTCTCCACATCCCAAAGCGGGTTTTTGCCCGCGCCGCGACCGGCTCCAGTTTCTCCCGCCGAACCATCCTGCTGCGAATTCCCGTACAACCAGCTGTCCTCGTTTCCCTCGTCCGCCATCGTGTGCCACCAAAAACGTTCTTAACGCGCACGAAAAAGGCCGAAAATGTTAAGATTTTCCCACTTTTAAGACGATTTCCGCACTTTAACCTCAACCGGGCATCAAAACAACAATTTTCCAGGGGTGTAGCCCATTTTTAGCTCACACTGCCTATGCAGCAGAAATCGGTGGAGGGCGTTTTTCACCGGGGTCAGTTCGTTCCTCGCGTTTGCCGCATATTACGATCACTCTGGGGTGGTTAATTAACACGGAAAATACCAAAAAAGTGGATCGGAAAACCCGGAATCGGAAAATTTTCAACCAACAAAACAAGCGCGCTTTATGTTACTCTCGGCTTGAGCACGGTCCTTGTAAATGGGGGTTTGACGCTTCACAGTGCTGGTCGTTAAAATATGAGCATTGTATGCAAAAAAAGCAAATTTTTCATAAAAATTCGGAATGATAAATGGCCTGTGTAGCACTGTATTGTTATTGTTTTCTTCCGCTCGGTGAATTTACGTAAAAATGGGGAATTTTTATGTTTTTTGAACAATTTCGTGAATTTCCTTATAAAGACAAAGGTGATAAGAACAAATCCAAGTCTTTTGCTACTCCCGCCGTTGTTCGCTTTGCAAAAGCGGGTCAGAAAAGTGTAAAAAACGTGGAGAACCGCAGCGGGAAAGATGGAAAATTCTCATTTAAATACGGTGCGGAAACGTTGATTTTCAGGGAAAACAGTGCATTAACACTTGGCTTGTGATCTGGTCTATTTTGCAGGCACACATGTACGGCAGAAGGGCCGAAAACTGTGTGAAAAGTCGCCGTTACGACGACGCCATCGAGAGCCACCGAAAGGCCGTGTTTCACCTTGAGGAAGCGCAGAAAATCAAGAGCTCACCGAAGGTCCATGAATCGTTGCAGCTGCAGCAAAAGTACCACGAGAAGCAAGTGGATTTGCTGCAGATCAAGAAGCGCCAGTACGAACGGTGTATGAAGGCATTGGAGTATCAGAGGCGCAAGAATCCCGAGTATCTGGCGCAACAGAACGATCGGCTGGACAAGTACAACGAGCTACAGGTTGCCATCTACCACAATCTGGATGATACGGATGGGCTTCTGGAGACGCTGAACAAAGGCGAGTCAAACGGTGCTAATGGTAGCACGAAGGCGCTGGAAGAATTGATAAGCCTGAACCATTCGCTACATATTCTGATTCAAAGAATGGCCCAAAATATCGACGAATATGCGACGGAGAACGAGACTCTGCGGGAACGGCTTCGTTGCTACGAAAAAGAAAAAGAAGGAGGTGGTCCCCTAGGGAACGTTGAGACAGCAGCCAACGGGTTGAACAAGGGTCGACACATCGAGCTACCGAAACGGGAGGACGGTGCCGCGACAGATGATAATCTGGCTGCTCTAGCACCGCTGGAAATGCCCGTGTTCGATCTGTCCGAGTTTGATAATCATTGAATGATGTGGGTTACGTTTCCTCGTTTCTGCTACAATATTTTGTATGCTATGTGATAACACTACTTACAGTAGGGATTGGAAGCTAATCAGTTTCATCATGATGTAAATATTTGATACTAAAAGGCACTGTGTTAATGTGGGTTGGGTTACAAATTGTGTTTTCGCAAATAAAAGAAATGTTCCGTTTGAAATTTTCAATCAACTCCCATTGGTTCATTTCTGCAATCGCGCCTAGAAACACCGATGACCGATTTCATTTCATGTACTTTATTAATTCCATTTTAAACCTACAGATCAACAAAAACCATTTTACCATATGCTAAACTACCCTCGATGGCCCTTAAATTTATGGTGGACTAATGGAAACAGTTCTGTTATTGATAAAATTAACCAACCATGTATTGGCCGTGCTGCACTAGGTGTTGCCAATTGGAAAACAGCCACCATTCCGGGACCGGGATGTGGCCAATAATTTATTGCTTGCTCATTAGCGACGCGGGGATGTGTATTAATTAAAGTTTTATAATGTCACCTCTCGGTAGCGCACATCTCCGTGAAGAACTGCCGAATCGACCCAATGGCTCGAAGGTGATTGCAAAGGGATGTAATCGTAATGCAACTCCCGGTTGCTTTAACCAATTTTCCGATATAAAAAGTATTACGTTCTGGACCACATTTCGGCACGCGCGGTCACGGTAGGGAGGTAATTAAATGAGTTTATTCGATTGTGTCCTCCGCTGTACGCTGCAGCATTCAGGACGGCAATCAATGAGCATTAATTTGTTTACTCGGTGAACACAGCACCGGCATGTTGGATGGAACGGAAACTGGAACTGGCAGTGGACTGGTGTCTGCCGCAACGATTACTCGGTAGGAAGTGCCTGGTGCAACCATGCTCGCGTTCCATCGGTGAACTCGGACGCCGCATGGTCGACACCGCTGAGAATCCATTTGGTCGTAAGCAGTCCTTCCACGCCGACCGGTCCGCGTGCATGGATTCTGGCAGTGGAAATACCCACTTCCGCACCAAGTCCAAAACGGAATCCGTCAGCAAAGCGGCTGCTAGCATTGTGGAACACGCAGGCACTGTCTACGTTGTTCTGGAAGTATTTGGCCGCGTTTGCTAGAAGCGTCAGGGACAAGGGATTAGTAGAATAAAAAGATTGCCTCATTCACCTCTATTTGCAGCCGCAGCTGCAACTTACCGTTCTCGGTCACGATGACATCCGTGTGGCCACTACCGTACGTGTGCACGTGCTGTATGGCTTCCTCCAGGTCTTTCACCATTTCTATGCTGCACTCCAAAGCGCCGTACTCAAATTTGAGCGATTTCGCTTGTGGTGGGCCAAAGGTGAGGGTTTGGCTTAGCTTGGGACCCGAGTTGATCTTAACGCCCTCCCGTTTCAGCATGTTGCATACGTCCGTAAAGAACGAACCATCCTTCAAGAGTTCCTCATGGATAAGCAGGGTTTCCATTGCGTTACAAGCTGACGAGGAAAGCGACAAAATGGTAAAACATAGCTCGGGGAGCATAGCAAAGGGCCAAAATACAGTTTCACTTACCAGCTGGATAGTCACACTTGGAATCGCGGATGATCTTGAGAGCCTTATCGAGGTCAGCTTCCCGATCAACATACACATGGCAGATACCTTCGGCGTGCCCCATCACGGGAATATGTTGGGCCTGCGTCTGTATATTGCGTACTAGCTCGCTGGAACCACGGGGAATGATCAGATCGATATGCTCGTCCATGGACAACAGATCGCTGATTTCCTCGCGCGTCGATACCAGCGAGATCGCATTGGAAGCACCGGTGGCAGCAAGCGACTCCTTCACTAGCTCCATCAGTGCACGGTTACTGTGGGCAGCTTCTTTGCCACCCTTCAGCAGCAGACCATTGCCCGAAGCTATCGCCAGAGCAGCGACTTGGGGCAGTGAATCAGGACGGGATTCGAATATCACAAGCAGTACACCGATCGGTACGGTGACTTGCTTCAGCTCCAGACCTTCGGCCAACTTGGTACGCTTTACCACACGGCCGACATTCTGATGGTTCAAAAGTGATCGGTGTTATCAGTTTAAAGGAAATGGTGAGAGTTCATCGCATATCGCCGCTCATCCTTACCCTATGACTATCATCGGCAATCTGCTTCAATCCTACCGCAAGGCTTTGCAGTTTCGATGCGTTGAGCGAGAGTCGAGACAGCAAGGGTTTCGCAAGACCAGACTTCTTCGCCTCTTCCAGATCCTTGGCGTTGGCCTCCAGGATCTTATCTTGACGCGATATGAGCAGCTCGGCCAGCGTGTTAACCGCTTGGGCGCGTTCTGTGGCCGATAGGTTCTGGAGGATTCGACTGCCACTACGTGCTGAATGGAGAACACGAAAGCAAATTACTCGATGAGCGGAATGCTGTAGCCGCTGACGTCGTCGTATTACTTACCATTCTCGGCCAGCTGCTCCACGGGAGTAGCCTTTTCTGCGGTGGATTCCGTGAAGAATGTACCCACCTTTCGGCCAGTTAGAATGTTTTTGATCGCCTTATCCTGATGACCGTTGCAGATGACGACACTGACACCACGGTCGAGTGCCCAGGCTGCAGCACTGACCTTGGCATTCATGCCACCGGTTCCCACCTTGGACTTTTCGCCGAACTTCACCAGATCCTTATCACCGGTATTGTACGTGTGCATCAGACGTGCACCATCCTCCCACGGAGGCTTGTTGTAGATACCGTCCACATCCGACATCAGGATCAACAGATCGGCGTGAATTTCCGCCGCCAGCAGAGCGGCCAAACTATCATTGTCCTTAATGCGAATGCCTCGCTTCTTACCGGTCGCCGACAGTTCCTGGTCAACGATGAACATCGGTGGTACGACGGCATCGTTCGTGTTGATAATGGGCACAATGTTCAAGCTGATGAGCTCCGATAGCGTACTGAAGAGATTTTTCCGTGTCTCGTCGTTGTAAAAGTCCGGTTCCGTGACCAGCACCTGCGCAATCTTGATGCCGTACTGGCCAAACATCGCATCGTACAGGGACATGAGACCGGACTGACCGACGGCAGCAGCCGCCCTCGGTTCCACCATCGTGCCTGCATCCTGTCGAGTGTGATCGGTTGGGGACAGCGTTTCGCGCATCGACAGCGACATCAGCAGTTCCTGTGTGAGCTTTTGCTTACCAAAAGCAACGGCACCGCTTGTGACCATGATACATTCGCGACCTTCCACATGATACTCGGCGACCTGCTCCACGATCGAGGCCAGCCGACCGAGCGCGAGACCATGTTCGTCCTCACGAGTAATGACCGCACTACCCAGCTTCACCACCAAGCGACGGGCGTGCTTCAGCTCGCTGCGTTCGTGAAATGTGTTCTGTTTGCGCTCATGCAGACCATGCAGTGTGCGGTTCACATTTTTCGATTTATTAGCCTTAAAAGGAAAACGATTGAATCACATGAAAGTATTAGGATTATGAACATATGATTTTTTCCTTTATAGTTCCTACTTTATAGATGTTTGTATAAAAACATCTTAACGCATGCTCAAAGAACGGTGTTACTTTTAATTCCTTAGCCAATAGTATGACGGCACTCCAAGATAAATCTAGGCATTGAAATTTTTTTCTTTTCTCATATAATCTCTTCTAAGAGAATTTATAATCCTAACGAAGATCAAAGGCCGGGTACACGATTGGAATTAAAAATTTAAGCAATTTAAAAGATAGCAGACCAGAGCAGACCAGACAGGCAATGCTGCGAAACCAAGTTTTCTTCAAAAAAGGGATGCATTAAGAATTCCAAACCTTGTGCGATCAACAGCTAATTTGAATAATGTATCCGGAATGGGAGAAGGTGATTCGAAAAGGAAAAAAAGTGATCGAAAAGGATTTTTTCCGGTCACTCCAGGCACTTTTGAACTGCCCACTAGCATCCTACCTGCCGAAACAGCGTATTGGTATTATCGAACATTAAGGATCGCTTGCCTTAACGCCCTACTACACTGTTCGACGATTGAAATTCCGTGCTCGTAGCGTAGGATACAACCTACCGATAATAGGCCGTTGGCCATATCGCCTTAGCTGACCCCTCCGGAAACAGAAGCTTTCGATAGCATTGGAAAACAATCAAAACTTTTTTCATCGCACCAGCATCGGAGGATTCGCCGTGATTTTGGCTGTTGGCTTCGTTTTTTTTTTCGTTTTTTTTGCTTGCATCGAAGCCGAACGGCACAGTTCTGCCAGATAACTTCTTGCCTTTGTACGTAGCGAGGTGAGTTCCGTGGAAAAACTTTGTATTCAAGTAGTAACAGCAGCAGCAGCAGCAGCAGCAGCGGCAACAAGCTTGCTGCTCGTTGAGTTTTCCTTTCATCGGCGAACGCCAACCTTTGGAACCTTTCTTCTTTTAGCTTTATTCGTTGAGAAAAGCTCACCTTGCAGGTTCATCCTAAGGACAAGAACACGGTGCAAGAGGGATATCTGATCGTGCAACGTAATCTTGAGGAAACCACTTTTCCCAGGCAGCTCATTACGCTTATCCGTTGGCCATTTCTTATCGAGCACATTGTCTGTTTTGCTTTTTCTTTGCTCTTTCTCACTATGTAACGTTAAGCCATCGGAAACGTTTAGAGATTCTACTAATTAGCTTCAACTTTCGAAAGGTTTCCCCAAAAGCTGGCCCGGTGGGCGATGAACTTTGTTTTAATTCCAGCATCGAACGAAGGAAAAAAACGCTTTTCAAATCCGTTAATCCATCGCCACACGGACAAAGTGTATAACTTTCCGTGATTGGCCCCATTGGACCCGATTGTTTTAGCTAGTTGCTCGTTGCGTGAAATGGTGTGCACAAAGGTGTGTGCAAAACGGTGTGTTTGTGACCTCAACGAAAGGGCATGCCGAGCTAACAGCTGGCGATGATCATTTTAAAGCTCGGGGATTCGGGAAAGTGGATAAAAGTTAATTGGAAAATTGTCCACGGCTTCCGCCCAGTGGTTTTCGTTTTGTCACGAAAGTTAATTACCGCCACTGCAGCGTTCAACGTGGCAACGACCAGCATCATCGGCATCGAAGCAGAAGGCGATGGCTGCAAACCCCTCGCGGCGACGGTGACTCTTCTAGCGTTGCCTAGCTCCGCCTGTGGTTCCTCCTTTTTCCTGCATCCCACCTGCAGCATACAACTACTGTGATTGCACTCTACACAGCCCTTTTGCACTCGGCTTTTGGGGTCCCGGAGTACTGGAAAGCATGCGGAAAGGTCCCCCCCCTCCCCGTGCCCCTCTCTCACGCGTCATTGTGGTGGGCGTTGATGGCGGAAATTATTTTCATTATTATTTGATTTTTCATTCTTTGCGAAGCATATTTTTCCGCCTAGCGTTCAATAGGAATTTTTACGAACCAATCCGCTTCCAACCATTCCATTCCATAGCCGTCCGCTACACTCGTCGTCACAAGGCTGAAGCTACAAGGGAACTTCGCTGCTGGTTTGATGTAGTGTGCAATGCCACAATGTCATGTCACAAAAAGATTGAAATTTTATTGGATTATCCGTTTGACCGTTTTCCACTAGGGCTTCTGGAGCTCGGATGCACAATTCTATTGCAAACATTACAGCCACGTCGGACACAGGTGCTGTGGAACAATTTAATGTATTGTACAATCGTGTAATCTGATCAAAAGTGGTTAAATCCATCAAAGCAAACTGCGACCGTACAAAGGCTGGAGACAGTTTTTCATTTCCTATATTTGCTCGCAAAGTATTGTCCTCGTGAGTAGTTTCTCATCATATTGATCTAAGATGGCCATGTTTGTTATGGTTCGAGTAAATGTTGCAGGAGAGAAGATTTTTTTAAAACACTGTTATGCTCGTAGCTTGGGGTTCCATTAGCAATCCATATAAAACACACCCTGATACAATGGGTTGGACTGCCATGCTTCGAATGCTAGCATTTGTTTGAAGTTTGAGTATGGGCGCAACCACAATTAGGTTTACCATTGCCTCTCTCGAGCTGGAAACTACATCAAACATACACCAGCGGGGACAATATTCAACAGGCATCAGGGCAACAGCAAATGCCATTGCTTATGCTCGAATAGAAGCGTTCACAAGAGCATCCTTATCGAGTCGGTTCCGAAGCTCCTGCGGGCTCCAAGGTTTTAATCGATTCCCAACATCATGGAACCAAATCAAAGGTTACCATCACAGCGCAATCGAGCAGAATCGGGAATCAACAAGGTCTGCAAACGTGACTTACGAGTGTGCGAGCGTGTGTGTGTGTGTGTGTGTGTCTGAGAGAGGCCACATGCGCCAAACAGGATGGCGTTAAGGAGTTGGCTTCCTGCACGGAGCCGGCCAATGCTAAGATTCTGCTGAACTGATACGGGCTTGCTTCGCATTGGCAGTAGTAGTGGTTGGGTGAAGGGTTACTTGTTTTGCTGATACCGATCAGGCTGTTTCAGAAGGCTGAAGAAGGGTAAATGGGAAGGGGGTTCACTATTGAACGGTTCGAGAGGTTGCGGTCGATAAGACATCAATCCGTGCGCAGGGATGTTTTCAATATAATTTCAAATCAAATAACATTCCAACATCAAACGTGTCGTCCAACGTCCAACATCATCGGCATCATGATGCTGAGCTAAGCGTGTGGGAACACAAACAGCTGTCACTCGGTTCGGTTCCTGGATCCGTTATCAGCTGGTCCAAGTCCAGCGCCAGCGGCAGCACCAGCAGCAAGTCACCTGCACCAGAGGTGTGGTTTGGTACGATCTGGACACTCTAATCGCGGCCAGGCTGACTAGAAACACGAGAAACTCATCGATCGCAACCGGGATCAGCCATTTCGCAGACGGATTACATGCCGGACGCTCTCATGCCTGCCTGACCGGCGAATCTCGTGTAATTGGTGGATGCGATTATTGGCGTGACCGTATCGTCCGTACCAGGTACCGGAACCGGTGGTGTGAACCGAGTTTGATACTAATTAGCATGGATGTGTAATCGCGGTGATAATATATATCCATCACCGGTCGCCTGCCAACACTCTCCGGGGTGCATGATGTACTACCGGATTCAAATCGGATTAGCTCCCGTCCCGCTCGGGGATTTGTTGACGTCCACACACCCGAACGCACACACACACACTCTCGGTCGGTAATCAAAACCAATATTCAGCACCAGCGTGTAACAGTCGGCAAGTGCGATCTGATTGAAAATTTATTCAGGCCATTTAAGGCCACTGCGAGCGCCAATCATTTGACGCACAAGCAAGGTTATCAAGGGGAACGAACACACAGAGCGATACAGCGGTAAGGGGTTACACGATTATGAAAGAGAGCGTCTCATTCGCTTTCTTCCTGATCGAAAGGCAAATCAGCCAACGACGAGGAGCTCCATATGGAACACCATCATCGACCGAGCCGAGTGGCCTTTTGATGTGGGTCAGTCTGACGTCCGACGACGCTGGCCACTGCCAAAGCGAGGCACTTACCTGTTGCACCAGATAGGAGCTAAGGCTGGGGCTACCGACGACGGTAAAGTTTCGCTTCGGTAGGAAGTTGCTGGAACGCCGCAACCGTGGTACAACCGCCCGGAGGTAGCTCATGATGATTACACCTTCCTGTTGTTGTTTTTGTTGTTATCAACGTTGTTGTAGTACTTGTTGCTGTTGTTAATGTCGTGTAGTCGTCGAAACTTGACGCCTGTTAACAGAATACTCTGACGTGGATGTTGCCTAAATACGTTTCCTGCCTTGCAGTTGGTAGTGGAGTGAAGTTTTCCTTCTCGAACGAAACGATCTGTTATACCGGATGACGAATGCCTTTCACAGCATTTTCACGAACAAAAGCACACACACGCACACACGCTAACGCAGCCTGCAGACCGGCCAGTCGATCCGTACCGATTCGTAGCTCGCTTACAACTCGACTGATCGCTACCCGGTCCCGTGGCTGAAGAGGAAACTTATTTCCGCCATTCTGAGCTGTTTCTGATAGTTTACTTTCACAGCCACTGCCAGCCAACCAGCCAGCTGATAAGTGATCGAGAGTGATGATCGCAGGCCTTGGGAGGAGAGCCACCAGGCGGTAGCGGCATCTTCCCGGCGTTATCAAGGCTTTTTGCTGCCTGTTGATGGTGCGGCCTTTGGTCTCGCTCTACCACACAGGGGGCACCTGATAATCGGGAATGTTTTACTATGTTTTACACATTCGCGCCTCGTTGCTCGCACGCGCCACATCGGCACCGGGCCAGTGCAGGATGTCGCGATGTGCCGAGTCCGAATCGGAGACAGGTATACGATCGTGTGTGGAACTTTGTACCCGCTGGTCATCCCTTGAATACAACCCTTGTTTTGAGGGAAGGTTTTGGGTTCACAAGTCTCTGTGGCAGTGAAGGTCTAACCGCAGGTATGGCCGTCGCATGCGATGGCAGGAACGAACTGGTTGCTGGACCGCTGATGATCCGTAGCGATGCTCTCTCTCCCTGTGAACCGATGACGCACGCACGCCTCCCCGGAGTGACGCATTGCGTGTGTGAAGGATGTGTGCAAGCGGCAGCACGCCATTATCTGTTCGCATCATCATCGCAGGTTGCGGTTAACAGTTCAAATCGGTGACTTATTGGCCTTGCCTTGATGTGTGTGTGTGTGTGCCCGTTTGTCGTCAAAGTTCTGGCGGGATCCGGATCGTGGACAATGGTCGATGACGCCGCATAAATCCGAGCGGTAGCATAATGGGCTATGGGTCTTAGTCACGTGATGCGGTAATGATTGTACTCGACACAGGGAAATGATGCCGGTGCTGGTGCTCGGTGAGCTCACTGAGCTCACTGATAACCCACCACCATCACCACGAAAGTACCGGTCGAGGTCTGGCATTATCAACCGCGGTATGATTGAAACATAATTTCACTTCGGCGCTTCTACAGTGCGCTACGAAATGAAGTCGAGTATCACAACAACACGTTTCGGCGACCAGAGCGCGAAGATTTTCCATAAATAGATGATTTTCCTCACCTTTCCTCTGCGCAGCAGATTGCCTGGCGTGCTTGGAGAGTGGTCGAGAGATTGGCCAGTACCAAGGTTCGGCCACGGTTCACAGCTCAGACAAAACGTGCTTATCGAGCACTGGGGTAAGTGGTGAAACCTGATACCCACGAACTGCCGGTAGCACGGTTTCAGCCGGCCGGCCAGCCAGCCCGCCAGCACGGAATGATTGATTCGGTGTGAAAAGCCCCCCAACACACCACCCAGCTAACCCCAAAAGCATCGTCAAAAACCGCAACCAGCGTCGGTCTGTCGCCGGTTCGTCGAGACCATGCAACCAATGAGTGACGGAAAAGGAAGTCACGACAGCGAGAACTACCGGCTATCGTCTGTGGAGAAATCGACGTGGGATTGAATTTCGAGCAACATTTCGGGGTCGAGCCGCGTGCTGCATGATAAACATGCCACGCCTCTGCCCGATCGTTCGATGTCCGTTTTTTTTTCGTCCGCCTGGACCAGATTCTACCGATGGATTTGAATGGAAGTGGTTGGTTGCTGCGTGGAAATACAGCGTGCGATTCAAGCTCAGTGAGCGATTTGCTTGTTACGATACCAAGCAGGTTGCAAGGTGGTACGGTTATTTCAATATCTGTTCGACAGACAATAACCTCTGCGCTTGCGAAACTTGCACAGTGGGAAAACGGGGGAACTAGAAGGCAGGAAGGAAGTCTAGTGGTCTCTACTAGATGTCAGTTGTTAATAAAAAGTGTACGAACAGATAGAGCGAGCGAGTAGCACTCCAAGATTATGTCTCACATATTATTTTCTGGCTTCAGTAACTTTGAAACTTCTTCATTTCACTGCTGACTTGATAATCGTCAGTCAGGCGTTTTGTGACATTGAGGTAATGCAACGCGTGATTTCCATTTTCCTTTATGAATTAAAATCTACCGTGCTACCGTCCTCACTGTTCCAGCTTTATTCCATTTTGACCAAAAGTCCCCAACGGTAACTCACTGTTCCTTTTCCACTAGTCGGTTATTGTGGCATTCCAACCGGTCCACCGCCACTACCACGGATGGCTGGTTCGAAAAATATCTTTCGAGCGTGAAAAAAGTAACAGTGGTCGGTCAGTGCAGTGTGGCCACCGTGGCGTACCGTTCGCATTTTGACTGTATTAATAATTTCGTGGTCTCGGCATGCTAAACTTCCAACTTTTTTTTTCATCTCTCCAACCTTTGGTAGCGAAGCTTCCTAACTATGAAGAAAGCTTTTTTTCCTCCCGTTAGCTCGTTTGTTTGTTCATCCAGGAGAGACTGACCAACCGACCGGACGCGATTGCAACAGGAAAAAGGGCGAAAGCGAAACGAATCAAAATGAGTTTATCGGCGAACAGATCAATCGACAAAACCTGATGGATACAAATTGATTGCCATCGTATCGCACCTGTAAGGTTTTGCTCATTGCGATGCGCCATCGGGATTGGTTAGGCCACGTGCCACCTGAAATCCTGGAAGTCCGGAAAGGAAGCAAGTGTTTCCGCTTTCTCTCATCTTACCTTTTATCGCCGATCACAACGGGATGGTCACACAACCTTTAAGAACGTTTTTATCGATTCCTGCAGCCCGTTTCCGTGGTGGTGACGATGGTGGTCTGGCGCTTTTACCCAACCGTTTGATTTCGGTTCGACCGTCGGTCAGGTCAGACCCACCCTAATGGGGACGACCGAAGACGATGTCGAAAGCGATGGTGATGGCGACGAATTGCCGGGTTGTCGGCCGGCCGCCATTACTGATGCTGGTCTGTGACTGGTGAATCTAATTAATTTTTAATTTTCCTTTCTAATTAGATGGTAATTAAATCAGAAAAGGAGCGAACATTACTGTTGTGGCTGCGTTTCTCTTCGCTTACAGCAAGCCGCTGGCGTGCGCCGGCACGTTCCTGATTGACGGGAATTAAGAGCTGGAACTGCTTCGACGTTGAAGATGGATGAGTTGAAGGGGTTTTGTAGCGGAAACTAGGTTGGTCAAAGATCAAAACCCCACGACCACCAAGGCAATGGCATCGGAGACGTTTTATGGCGTTTTAATCACTTTCTTTCGATAATGAATTGGCGTCCCATCAAGCTCCAGTCCGAGGTCCTCAGGCCCTAGAATGCTCCACATTTCTTGCTCCACGCATACAGATAATTCAATCTCCGTCTGGTGTCTCTTTTCAAACATATCATTTTTTTATTATTATTATTATTTTATATTGCACTAAATTACGACTAGGCGCTTTCACATTGCTCCCCATTTCCCCGGAGCCGCACGGGGCTCCATTCCAGGGAACACCCTTCCTACTCCCCAGCTCGCGGAATACACTTTGAGTGGAACAGAATGGAACGGAACGGATTCTTCTGCGATGCGGTTTTCCCCTTCGGTTTCGCTCTTCGCATTTCTTTCCAGCTTTTGATTGATTTCAATTTATTACTTGATTCGATTCGCTTTTCCATTCCAGTGCTATACCGCTCTTTGCGATTTCCGTTTCTTTCGTTTCTCCTCCGGAATGGCACCGCCAGCTGGCGGCCGGATGCCGGGAGTAAACTTTTTGCAGACCCGTTTTAAACGCGTGTTGTTCGACAAATTAATATTTACACTTTGCCCTCCCTCACCTCCTTTCTTGAGGACTCTTTCCGTTGCCTCGTCCACCCAATACCTCTGCTTCCAATCGGTTTTGCATTTGATGCATTGTGCGCTGGCGCCCTCGTGCCCAAACCCCCGTTGCACTCGTAGGATTGATATATTTATTTCCGAGCGATGAATCCTTGTCCTACGTGGCATTATTAAATGTTCATTCCCGCATGCGTATGTTCGTCGTTCGTTCTATGTTTTTAATTAATACTTTCATACACATCTAGAAATGCAATAACGAACCGCTGGTTGACATTCATTGAGCGGAAACGGCCGTGGAAACGGCCACACGGAACGAGACAGACAGCGAGCGAGCAAACGTTCCCGCGGCCAGTTTTTTTTGTGCAAGCGATTTATTTACATTCACTTATTTGATTCCCTGCGCTTCCTCCTTTCTCGCGCCGACGTGCCGGACCTCCGGACGAATGGAATGGAATGGAAAATTATATTTCACACATTTTAAGCAACCATCAGTCGCCGTCGTCGTCGTTGTCCCTTGACACACGCTTCTGTTTCCATGGTTAGCAATGGTTGCTGCGCCTCGTTTAATTATTTACTTTGTCTCTCTCCCACTCTCTCTCTCTCTGTCCTATAGCTACGGCGCGTTTTACACCGTGGCGCATTGCGGTGTACAAGTTGCGCCGAAAAAAACATGCAACCAAATCATGCCGCCATGGCCAGGACTTTGCAACTGCCTCGACATTTGCGACATTGTTGTTGTTTGCGATCTCTGTGTGTGTGTGTGTTTTTTTCTCTTCGTGTTTTTGATTTTCCAAATGCTCGTTCCTCATTTCCATTTTTAATTCGATCATATATTTATATATTTAGGTAATTCCTCGCTGTTCTATTTTCGCTCAGGACACACTCAAGAGCTGGTCTGTGCAAGTGACTTGATACACGATACAGAGCACTGCACAGGATTCGAAATGGATTGAAAGAGAAACAAACTCCTAGTCCTTACCGTAGCCGGATCGTTCCTAGCTTCTGCTGCTGCTCCTGCTGCACCCCGGGGAGCATATTTCGTGCCCCAACGGAGTGATGCCAACAGGTACGTTATGAGATTTTCACTATAACAATTTGAACCTCTTCTCCGGACGAACGAACCGAACGAACGAGCGAACGAACGGACCGCTACGCGCTGCTGACGCCGGTTCGTTAACAGTAATTTAAAACACTATCACACTACACACTGTGGCTGTCGCTGTACATCACCGCAGCCCTACTGCTGCTACTACTGGAACCGACGCTAGAGCCGGATGGGATGAGTTTTTCGCTTCGCTCAAACCCGGAAGCCTCTTCTTGTCCTTCTTCGTTCGCACTTTGAGTGCATCGGGTCCAAAGTGTGAACAACTTGACGTTCAACATCCGGTGTCACTGCACCCCCACCATCCCTTATCTCTTCTTCTACTCTTGCCCCCCCTCGTCTATCTGACATAAAAATAAAGTTTCTCGAACTCGAGGGAAGAGCACGCAGGGTGCAAGGTTCGTCAATATGCACCACGTGTCCAACGGCTTCTCTTTGGGCTCGTAAAAGAAGCGGTTGAAAGTTGGGCGCATATCGCTGGTGCGGAGGGAGGTGGGGGCGGGTTAGGGTTCCTCCATCTCCGGATGCTCTACGGTCCCTGTTTCCGGTTCCTTGGCCTGTTCGCAAAATATCTTCAACATCGGAAGATTCCCTTCCCGGAAGAAGAGGTTGTGAGATTCGTGGGTTTTGCTTTTACAACTTATCGTGCTCCTTCACTGTGCATTTGGTTTGAAAGGGTTAGACGGGCGTTAACGGGCGTCTTAAATGCAGTCTTTGCGTGATCTGATACCCCTCATCTCGCACTCTCCCTCTCTCTGTCGTTCTCTTTCTCTCTCCGTGTTCCTATTTCCGCAATTTGCATTTGTAAAGTTTTCGATCTCTTTGTCGTTGGTTTCGCTCCTCCTTCCGCAGTTCACATTGGCCGAACCGAACTTTGCTGTTTCCCAAATGGTGTTGTACAGGTCAACTATTGTACAGGCTCCGTTTCAGCCCTCTCCTGACAGGTTGGCAAACAATGGGCTATCTCATTAGGCGTATAAATGGGGAATGCTTTCCATCCCCATCCCGGAAACAGATGCGGCAGACCATGGCTTTCAAATACGGTACATCCGGCCACATCGACATCGTTCTCGTGGGGAAAAGCAAAGGCTACCAGAGTAAGCACATAATCACAACAATCATGTTGTCGGATGGTAACTTTTGTTTTATACCTCTCCCCCTCTCTCTTTCTCTCTCTCGGTCTGCATTGTGTGAATGACTAGCATATAAATTAACTTTTGAAGGCAAACAACAGAACTCTGAACCGAACCGAAGTCTACTGCAAAGCGTGTCAGTCAGGAATGATAAATTATGGAAGCCATACATCGTGGTCGGCCAGACACAATCTGGCTAGGGTAGTCGGCTCCGGGGAACGAATCATTTATGAAAAAGTCAAGCCGGAGGATGAAGCTTCCCAAAATCTGCTGCAGCAGCAGTGACACTATGGGTCATTGAGAGTGACGCAGCAAAACAAGTGACTGCGTTGTGTGACTTTGTGGGGATGGTTATGGACTGTGTGTAGTTTGGGGCTTTGCTGGAGTCAAGCAGCATTCGAGATGGGGATCAGTATCATATTATTACTATTATTAGCTGGCAGAGAAGTAGTGTTCGTACGGTTTGTTTGAAAAAAAAAAGGAATTAGGCTTATACACTACCATCAAGCGATCTGCTAAGAATATTTGTAGAGAATAGCTTTTGATGTTGGTAAAAGACTATATTTTACCTGAGAATTACTGATAACTACTTTGTGTAAACTATTAAAGTTGAAGCTATAGATAAATAAGATTCTCATTAACAATTTTAACAGACTTTCTGGAAATGGTTCCTCCATGCTCCACTCGTTAGTCGTTTAGCTTCTGTTGATTAAGTGATCTGAGCTTAAACGTGTCATCAAATCCAAATTTTGTCAAATTCGCAGTAGATATCCTCAGAATACGGCCCGCAAATTTGAAAAGTGTTCACACAGTTTTAGCGAAATAAATAACACAATGCCTTCAACTTTCACTCTATACTTCTGGTAGATAGTTCTGTTAATTCCTGCATAAATGTCAATTAACTAAAGTGAAAGTTGTTCCATCCCTAAGCCATCCATTTGATGCACTGAATTGAATGTAACTGGTGGAAAGCAAAGTCCCTTAAACCTCACAGGGATAATCGCGAAATACGACTTGACAACACACTTGCCAACATTGCAGAAAGAGCTTTCATATAATGTCACGTCTCCGATGTGAGTGCGAGACAGATTATGTACCAGAAGTTATTCACCTTCTGCGAAGTGGTGGACATTATTGCTTCAGCCTGGAACGGAAGGCTGTCATACAATCCATGTGTGTGTGCGTTGGATAAATACAAGGATTATCACGATGGAAATACGATGTGCAAAACTTTTTCCAAATACGCCTTCACCGTGCTATGAAGGTCCCGGCCGCTGATGATGGATCTGGTGACACCAACTCGTGTCTCGCGTCAACTTTAAACGCGTAGCATAAAACACATGCCAGCGCGGGGGAAGGTTTTTTGTTGTGTTATTCTATTTCTTATTGCACCTGGAAGGATAATCCGCGATCCGCGCGCTCATGGCTCACTCTGATTACAACGCCAAAGTGCTTTCTTCTGGTTGGGCTCAAAGACACCGAGGTAGGGCAATACCCACTCCAGCGCACACGGGGTTTGTCGATGGATGGGTTAGTGGGTAGCGAGGTCAAAGCGAACCACCAGCAACCATCAAGATAAAGTAGGGAACCGCGAGAAAGCGACTGTCGGTGAGAACAAAGCCCTAGTGCACCATACTGAGTACGACGACGAAAACAACGACGAAACAATGTGGAATGTGGGAGAGGACGCACCAGCTCGCCCCCTCCCGCGATGTTTTATGCTTTGAAACTTCCCTTCACAAGCAGGGCGTGAGGTGTATCTATTCTTTTCTTTAGCTTCGTCTTTCCATTCCAGCAGCCGTTATTGTATTACAACAGTCGACGGTCGACGACTTCCGGTTGCTTCGGTACGTAGCAGCGCAAAGAAATGGGACAGGTAGGTCCCTAAGGGACGAACCGGGTACGATGCTTTTCCCTGACACCGCCCATCGTTGGGCTGCTTGTTGGCCGTGATTTGTTGCGCCTTGACAACGTCGCGCGGCCGCATGAAATTGTCATCAACATCAGGACAAGTGCTTGTCTTGCTGGCCACAATACGCAATAGTCAGCGTTCAAAGTGGTTTGTTATTGTTGTACGTTCCAGTCTCGAGAGATGGTATCTCAGTAGCTACCGTCCTTCTCAAACCGGAAACACTCTCCTTATAAGGGGAGCAACCACCACGAACCGGAACCGCATTGGGGGTTTACCGTTGATATTGCTTTGATTGTCCACCGGGCACCGAGAGGGGCGCGGTGGACCATGAAGTGTGTGAAACAAAGACAAGAACAGCTTGTAAGATCCTAGGGTCCCGACGAAAAACACTCCCTGGGACAATACCGGCGACGGATATAGAGTTATGGTTCAGAGCGAACGAACGGAACGGTGTGAGCCGGAAGAGCCAGAAAATTGCTCACTTGTGTTGGGTGCTCAAGCACCGAAATGGCCTCCATCGTGCTCCCCTCGCTTGTCTTACTCTTTCGCAGGAACGATCAAAGATAAGATGGGCACGAATGGCCATCAATGGGCCAACCCTCCATTGTTTACGGAGGAGGGGGGGCGCACAAAACAAGAGCAATCGAGCGACGTTGTGGGACTTGATGCTTGATGCTAACACGCCGATTGAATGGCATAGCAAGCAGAGAGATAGAGAGCGGTTCAACATCGGATTAAAACATGGAATGCTGGATGCTGCTTAGCCTGCTGGCAATTCATAATTTTCTCCGATGAAAAAGACAAAAAAATGTGTTTCGATGGAGACGCCTGGTGATGGAGGCGCCTGGTAGCTCACGATTCGCGAGCACGATTTCAGGGTGAATACACCTTGCACAAAGCATGAAATCAATATCGGATAACGAAGCAACGGATCGTAGAAAATGGACGTCAGCTGATCCTCTTGATAAGCGTGACCAGCTCTGAGCTCTCGATAACGAGACGTTGGCCATAATGGTTGCACTCACCACTCCCTCTAGCCCCCGGAGATCCATCCGGTGAGATATTTTTAAAATGCTTTCTTCCCTCGCTATCTTCGTCTTTCCCTCTCTCCCTCTAGCCGCATACGCCGTGCCATGATGGTGCAGCTAATGGACGCTGAAGTGGACACGTTTTGGGTGTCACTTGGTTGCAGCAAATTTTCGCGGCCAATGGAACGAAACGGAATGGAACGGAAGAAGGTGGGAGGAAACCACACCGACGAGGGGACGACGGGTCTGTGCGAACCGATGGCCTGATCACTGTTTGATGCCGAGCAGGCGCTTGAACGCCCGCCGGTAGTCTAAATTGAATATTGTATAAATAATCGGGTTGAGCGCCGAGTTGATGTAGCCCAGCCAAGTGATAAAGTTAATTAACTTATTGGTGGGACAGCAGCTGGGACAGAAGGGCAGGATGACGTACATGAGGAAGAAGGGCAACCAGCAGACGACGAACACGCCCATGATGATGCCGAGCGTCCGGGCCGCCCGCCGCTCCTTCGATAGCGAAATCTTCTGCTTCTCCTCGATAAACTGATTAATGCCGCCCGGCTTCCGGAACGATTGTTTCAATCGACCGACGGCCCGGGGCCCCCGGTTCCGATCCCGGTCACGGTCCCGGTCCCGGTCACGGTCCCGGTCCCGGTCACGGTCCGTGGTTGAAGCTGCCCCCGGGCCCAGCTCGGTCGTCGATTCGGCGAACCCAACGACCACGGTGCGAGCGTTCGTTCCGTTCTTAGCCGCGGTCACCGCTGGCCCCGCTTCCAGATCCGATCCGGCTGCTGGAGTATCACAGTTGGAGGCCATTGTTGCTGGTGCCCCAGGCGTCTGCTCATCGGCCGCCGGCTGCTGGTGTGGCTCGACGAGGATCTTGGCACTTTCACCCGAACCCGAATTGTCCGGATTGTCCGTCACCGAGTCTTCCTCGTGAGGATGCATCGTCAGTAGTCGACCACCGGCAGCGGCGGAGGCGTCGGCGGCGATACCGGTGCCACCACAACCACCAC
The DNA here is from genome assembly GCF_943734745.1 of Anopheles darlingi. NCBI lineage: Eukaryota > Metazoa > Arthropoda > Insecta > Diptera > Culicidae > Anopheles > Anopheles darlingi. The sequence goes on along the minus strand of NC_064874.1, from coordinate 4,846,807 downwards.
CACCACTCTGCGTATCACCGATCTGCTTCCGATGCTTGCGGTTGCTGTTGCTGCTGTTGTTGTTGTTACCGCTGCTACTGCTACTGCTACCGGTTCTACCTCGGCCACCGCCACCACCACCACCACGCCCAAGCGCGCGTCCAACGTACGCCCCGAAACGGCTGACTTTACTTCGGCTTTTGCTCCGGTTGGCCATCGTCTCGATGCAACCGTCGGTCGGTGGTGGACCAACCGAGGTGTGTTCGTTGTGGTTGTTCGTTTCACTGCTGATCGACTCCTGGTCTGCCTGCGGATGATGCTGATGATGTGCATGCTGCTGCTGCTGATGATGATGGTGATGATGTTGATGCTTGCTGTCCTTATCGGCAGTGACACTGGCACCAGCGTTACCGGCACCGGCACCGGTCGTCACCATACCGATACTGCGCGATGCCAGCGTGTTTATCTTGGAGGCTTGCGCTCGCTCCCGTAACCGGCGCCGGGTCGCGATGTAGATTTCGATGTACACGATGGTCATGATGGCGAGCGGGATGAAGAAGGAACCGAGCGACGAGTAGATGACGTAACCCTGGTTGCTCGTTAATTGACACGGGAACTCGCTCGAGAACTCGTCCGGCCAGTCATTCCAGCCGATCAGCGGTGGTGAGCTGATGAGCAGCGACAGCACCCAGACGCCCGCTATCAACGCCAGCACGCGCTCCAGTGTACGCTTCTGGGCGTAGTTGATCGGATCGGTAATGGCCCAGTAGCGATCCAGGGCGATCGCACAGAGATTCAAGATGGACGCCGTACAGCACAGCACATCCGAGGTGAGCCACATTTTGCACACGTGAATTCCAAACTCCCAGCGACCGAGCAGCGAGTAGGCGACGTTCAGGGGTAACACCAAGATGGCGACCGTCAGATCCGCTACCGCCAGTGATACGATGAAGAAGTTCTGCACGATCCGCAGTGGTTTGTAGGTGAATACGCTCAGTATCACCAGTATGTTGCCGACGATCGTGATGATGATGATGAGCGTGAGGATAAGTGCGGTGCCGATGGCTTCCCATTGTGGTACCGCCAGATCGATGCCAATCATGCTGGGGTAGAGGGTATCATCGGGTTTCGGACAACCACCGTCCAGCATTAGCTCGTCGTCCATTGGATCCGTACCATTGCCTACCATGATTGCCAGGAGCGGATCTCCCGGCGAGGTCGTCGTCGTCGTTGTCGTCATTGTACCGTCGAACGGTCCACCAGCAGAACCAGCGTACCAGCGCACGGTTGCCATACTGGTGCTAGTATTTTGAACTTTGCTGTTGTTGTTGCTGCTGTTGCTGCTGCTGCTGCTGCTGTTGACGTTTAACACCCTACGCACTTCGTAGCCCATTGTCGTAGCTGACAGAGGGCCACGACGCACGACAATGTCGTCGTGGCCTCACGAGCGAAACACATCCGCTGGCCGGGTTCGTGATGCGGATTAAAGTCCAAAGTTCTCTCGTGCAGGAGACAATAGCCGGTTGTCTCGGTTTCAGGAGCAGCAGTAATCCTCTTTCTTCGCTCTTCGCGGAGTTCTCTGGAATAAGAAAGGAAAGAAGAATAATGAGAATAATTATGTGTTTCTTGGGACAGGCAAGATGGTGTGTCTGAATGGTGTTCTAGGAAATGATTAATGATTCATACTATTTCCTGAGCGTGAAATCAATCAAAAGTTCGTTCTGGCCAACTATTTCGCAACGGAATATCGTGTGACCTTGCGCAGCCGTTTTGTGGAATCCATTATCCGGTTTTAAAGGAGTGTTGAACTTCCGGGGAATTCCAGTTCAAATTCTGACTTGGTAATTCCGTCCCCAGAAACTGAATATACCGTATGGCGCCGGTTAATGCAAGGCAACGAGCGAAAGCTTTAAAGTTGTCCAGTTCCTTTGCGCTGTCGGCGCTGGTTCAGGTGTAAATGTGTGTTCCCAAGTGCCGGCTATCGGGCTACAGGGAGCTCGATGCCAAGGAGCAGGTTCTCGCCGGCTGGCGAAGCTTGCGGTCGCGGGTTTTGTTGTGAAAACTCCGTCTTATCCAGGGATGGAACCACATCGCGGTGCTGTTGCGGTTCATGGCAGCTTTCTCGTCAGATGACAGCAGCCGATACCGCCCGACGATGGGGTTACGAATGTTCTGACCAAGCCAGAGGGACTCGATTGGGAAGGCGTGTCAGTTGCCGCTAATTTGTTTGCCTGCCAAGCCGATTGGGAAACAGCGCCAGTAACCGATATCTGGTAAACCGAAAACTCCTCTCCGGGATGGGGGCAAGTGTTTCAATAAAGGACAAATCGTGACGAAGAGGCCAATCACCGAAAACCCGAGGGATTTAATGGCAAATATTTGATGATTACCGAACGATCAATTTTAATGGCCCGGCAATGGGTCCGATCTAGTGAAGAATGCTATCGAGCGCTCCGCAAAACGCTCGCCGGCATTCTTAATCGATTGGTTTTTAATTAATTGGGCTCGTGGGGATGTTTTACATCGCCTTCCACCGGCTACACCGTAATCACCCGTGAATAATTCGCATCATCCCGACAACCGCATCATCATCATCGCCATCATTACCATCACCATCTCGCTCAGCTGTTGCCATTGCCGGCTGCCCACTTAAGTATTCCGAATTGCACCGCAGCAAGCCATGGTTTGTTTGGCGTTTGCTCCAGTGTTTACTGGCCGATTACTGCGATCTTGAGCGATTAGCATGATTGCTTTCGAGGCACAAAAAACGTAGAGTAGAAGGGAGGAACTAGAGGGAGTGAGAATGAGAGCGATGTGTAAATTTAATAGATTATTTTGCTAAACCGTGCCCTCCTCCGTATGTGTGAATGTTTGCTGCTAACGATTATGGCTATGAGCTGCGAAAAGATATGATGGACGCCCTGTGTTTGCTGTGTGTTGTGGCACTCCAACGTCAAACAGCGCCCGGCCAGGCAGGTTGTCAGTTTTCCGGGAAAACATGCGTCTGCCCGTGAAGCATACCGGAGCACACTCTAACCGCACTATAGCACGTACGGTATCGGTACAGTGCATCGGGGTGTGTCGAAGAGGCTGAGATTCTTATGTTGATTCAACGCGTCAGCCGCAGCATCAGTAGAGCAGTAAATAGTAAACAAGATATCACTTGGCAGGCCTGGCAGGCACTGGCCCACAACTGTGGCTTCATCGTCATCGTCACAGACTCTCTTGGCACGGCGAAAGATATGTTTGGAATTCTTCGAACCTCCTTCTCTTCCGTTTGTATTGATAGGCTTGTGGGACGATGCGAAGTGTTTCTCTAGACGTTGCCGGTTAAACATACGGTTTTGACCTTCGCGCATATCTTACTGAATGCTGAGGCCGGTGACAGGCTAATGGTCTTACAGATTCAGTGTGACACGTGGCTACGGAGATATTGATCGTAGCTTCTTCATTCCCTATCTTCTGACACCGTCGCTCTCCGCTTCTTCTGAAGAGCGGGCCCATGTCAACGGGATTTGAAATGGAAAGAGTATTCATAGTATTTGACATCTTGAGCTGACAGAGAAACGGGGACAATGTGTGCGATTCGCAGAAGGGCAAAACATGTCCTTTGTCATACATCCCGCTGAATCCTGTGCGTCGCGGCTTGTGTCGCTTTTATTGCCTTCGGTTGCACGCTTGCAATTCGTAGCAGCAATGGAAATGGAGTTTCATCGGCATAAAAGAAGCTTCATGGCGTGCGCATGGCGTGAAATATGATGAGACGACTATAAATGTACTCGTTGTGAACGCATAAAGCGACGTGGGGCATTATTTTGAATTGTTATTGAAAGTGTTTAGCTTCCCGGTATGCTCTGTTGGGGAACGCTTCTTCTGATTTAAGGTGCTGTTAGTTTCAAAATTTCATTTATTTCATGCGCAGTTTCGTGACAGGCGGCATTTGAATTGAGCTCAATACAATAACAGTTTGTATAAAATTGCAAATGTAGAGTATTAGCCTGTCTTTTACCTCATTGTTTATGGTGGCCATGCTACAACTAAAAAGATTTGCAAAATCTTTAGAAGTTGAATGATCCGGAAGATTTTAAAACTACATAGTAACATAGCAACCATTGAAACAATTTATCATAGCAACAATGATGAGCATTCAAATTTGGAATAAAATCTAATTAAACTCTTTTGCAAATTGTGCAATTTAGTAAACTAACAAATCTCAATAATCCTTTTTGTCCCTACAAAAGGCTCTTCATAGCTTTTCAAGTGTTGAAGCAAGTTTTCTTTTCATTACACGATAAATCCAATTTAGCAGAGAATCGCTGCCTGGGGACCCAGATAATTTGATCTTCTCAGCGCCGTTCCTCCTCTTGGAAGGTAAGCGGCAAATCCGAAAGATTCGGACGATATCGTTAGAGTAATTAGATCATCACAGGCGCACTAGAGCACTGGAGAGGGACGGAGATCAAAGCTTCATAGTCCATCAGCTGCCCTCCCATTAACCCCAGAACCGGAGAGGTCACAAAAGGCATCTTAAAAATCTCTGCACAGCTGTGACCATGCATGCTGTGAGCCGTCCGGAAAACCAATATGCTGAGCATGTATTTGACGACCTTAGCCGTGTCTCTTCGGTAGCATCTCCGGTGATTGAATATCTCGATAATGATGAAAGCTTGCCGGACCGGAGTCTTCGATATTGCTGGCCAAACGAAAGGTTAGCCTCGGCGCCAACACTAATGAAGCTGTTGGCGTTGGCCTCCGCTCGCCTGGTCTCGGCTTGTAATCTCGACGATGACGAAAACATGCTCGACGAAAACGTCCCAAGGCACGTCATGCGGAGAAGCAATTTTTGGCGTCGTTGCATCGAAGCATCAAGGCGAAACCAAGCGTGCAGGCCAACGAGAGCCCGTTATTAGGTGATGTCAGCCCCCGTGATCCCTCCCCGGAGGGGCGAGTGGATAGCGCACCTGCTTCGATTCATTTCAGATTTATGTCGGATTGGCACACGATGCAACGAAGCGAATTGAGTGAGCAACAGGATGATGAAGGTAACCGGGACTGACCCGAACGGTACCATCGACCTGCAGTCACGCTCGTTCACCATGAGATGGGTTCTTGGCTTGGTGCCGGTGCAAATGGCAAACAATCATCTATCCTCGTTCGATAGGATCACGGCTAGCTACCGAACGAACGATCGCAAACGGTTGGCGGGAAGGGAAGGAGCCCCGTGGGTGCCGGAAGGGTGTCCATCATTTTCACAACTCATCAAACGCTTCATTTGATGGGGACTCTCTGCGGGGCGTGGGATTGTAGCTGTAGCTGGATTTGATGAGCCAAGAGTTTGGCGAGTTTTACGAGTTTCGTTGGATGGTTCGTTCCGTGGTGTTCGTGGATGGTGGATTGGCGAGATTTGTTCACCCCGCAGAACAGAGTAAATAAAATGTTACGACCATCGGTTGCATGGCCCGCGGCGGCGCTTTGCGATAGGGTGCGCGCTGCTGTACCACAAAAACACCTGCCACCATTCGATTTTATGTGGGAACGTGAGAACCTGGTTCTCGTAAACTTTGGGGTTGAATATTTGATTTCGATTTCCTTTGTCATCGGGCGACCTGTTTCGCGGAATGTAACCCGGGATCGAAACGGATCGAGCAACAGCAACCAAATAAAAAAAAAAAGATAACACAGAGGGTGGGCTTTAAATAGGTCTTTAAGTGAAGAGTTAAGCGTTTGATTTTCATTCTCCCCCCCTTCAAAACGAGAGGTCAAACTATTGTATGGTCGTAAAAAGAAGCGTCCTCCGTGTTCGGGGGTTTGCTTTGGGAGATGATTGTAGATAAGCGGCTCATCGGATTATCGTCGGCGCTTTACGGGGCAGAAAAAATAAATTTCAAATCATCGCCCATCATAAACCGTGTGTTTGATGTGCCGAACAAATAGCATGGCGCCCATTGGTGTGGGTGTTTGGATTGGAGATTGTTTTTTTTTTGCTCGAACCAATCACCACCAACAATTCTGCTCGCTCTGCCCGTAAATTATGCTTGTGATGAGCACGAGGGGTTTCAAGTGCGCTTATGCGTCGGGTAGAGGTGGTGCGAGTATGCGAGAATCAGCGCTTCGGTCGTTAGGAATCGATTTTCAAATCCAACAATGGATTACTAACCGATTCCGATTGCGCTGACGCAGTGTCGCCCCGTTATTGCCGTCAGATAAAAGGGTCTGCCAATCAACTCACGGTGTGATAAGAGTGAAGCGAGCGTGTGAGAGGGTGAAACGGGGAACTAAACTATGCACCGTGCGGACTGTGCGGATATCACACAGATACATGCGTGTGTGTGTGTAGCGGCACTCGGTTGTAAGCACATAGTGCCGACATGGCCAGTAAGTGTATGCTCTAGCGAATCATAATTAAATCGGAACAATTGCACTTTGATTGAGCACCGAGTAGCAACGAAAGAGTACCAGGAACGGCAAGCCCTTTGCTCACCAGGTGCGCACGCGGTGAGAACGCGGACAGTTGCTGCTAATGGTTTGTTGTCACGACCCTTACCGAGAGCATGGTAACAGGCCTTGTGAAATGAGGGAAAATCGGAATAAGCTACCGGTAGTATGCAAATAACCCTAGACGATTTAGCTGGAAGACATTTGCCTCGGTCTTCGGTGTCATCCTTGAAACGTGTTCGTGACAAGGGAGCAGCATAATGGGGGAAAATGCATTGGAAAACGGAATCGAAGCAGCTGTCCGAATTGGGTTTGTCTGCCGTTGTGCTAGGGGTAAGAGCAGCTGTGCCTACTTCGGTTAAAATGCTTATGATCGCTTGCTCAAAACGAAGGAGCACGCACGCGTTGACAGAAGTAATTTTTGCTAACCGGAAAGCGATTCAAACGCACACCATTGGCACCGCCAGCAGCCGTACCAATTGAATTCAAGTGCTTTGCCGAAATCGAGCAGAAATGAGCGGTAGTCTGGAGCGAACAGCTTATCAAACACTTCACACCGAGTAGCAGCGGTGCACACGAAGCAAATGACGACCGAGCACCGGGCACGTTGGAGCTGAAAGATTGGTCCAATAATGGCGTACGGAATTTCCTTACTTCTCGCACGGTTTACTACTTATCGGAATGTCATTCCAACCATTCCAACCATACCGAAGTGAGCCGAGGAAGGAGAGAAAGTGGGTGGTTTGGCCTCCGTTAAACGTTTCCTTTCCTTTTCACTCTCGTTTGCTGAACACTTCAGGCCGCACCGCCGTACTGAAAGGTATTGGCTGTGGCCCACCGGTGGAAGCGGAGCGTGGAAAGCATGATCGAATTGAATTGAATCGCAGTGGAACGCGTAGAGTGGCAAGCTTGTGCGCCCTTCTGCAAACACCGTTTTGCCCGTGCCAAGTTCCAGTAGCCCAGCAAGGAAATAAAATGCAAGGAGCGCTCGCGTGAGAGAGAGAGAGAGAGAGAAAGAGTACGCTTCCCCTTGGGGCGACATTGGCCAGACCCGGCCCGGCTCGGCCCAGCCCCGTTCGATCCGGCCAAGGATGGGCTATATTTTCAATTCCTAGAAAGCACTTGGTGCACACTCGAGAGAGCGAGTCGGCACTTGGTCGAGTGTCAGTGCGATTTAAAAGACTAGAAATGATTGGATTGCACGATGATAAATGGAAAAACTTTTGGCCTACTTTGAGGCCTCTCTCCACCGGAAATCCATACCCCATCCCGTGGCGTGGAATGTGGCGAACCACCTTTCGAATGCGAGAAATCAATCGCGCCAAGTCGCTGGTCCCGCTTCTGTAAGAACAAAATTCATATAACCCCGTAGGTTCGACGGCGTGGCATGAGGCAACCTTAAAATTAAGTGATTGGCATCAATGGCAAAAGGGGATGCAAATGGAAGCGCGGAAACGCTTGGATACGATCTGCCAAAGAGGGGATCAAATGGACTCCCCGATGTGGTAATGGATGATCTTCGTTAGGGGGGAGAGTGGTTTCACGCACGCGATATCGGTTAACCATTCTAACCTCAACCCGAGTAGGGTATCAAAATGGTGGTAGATGTTGTAGCACCCTTCATTTAATAGCTTAAATGTGTCTCTCATTCTGAAATGGCTTTCAGCATGCTAAAAAAAGGGAGTACACGTGCGCTTTAACAACCTTGCTATTCACGCGCATGGCGTTCACGAAATTGTACGGTTCATTGGAGTGTGAGCCGAGGTTGAAGGTAGTCAAATCAACGCGTACGCATTTGTCAAACACATTCACTGCCTTGGTATGAACATATTATTTATTGAATAGGATCGTGATTTGATTTTCTCGGTACTCGAATGCTTTCAGCAGCATTTTACTGTTGCTATGATTACGTGGGATAAATTTGTCAAGCCGGTGTCAAAAGTGGCTATAAAGCAAAGTGTGCGACGACTCTTTTTTTTCGGCAGCATCGTGCCACCTTTCATCTTGATGCACTTTGGGATAAAAAGCTTAAAATAAGTGTGAGCTGAATATAAATCCGGTGGCGCCATTCAGTGCTGCCACGCCAGTTTTTGGAGTTCTTTTTTTTTGCACAATCCTTTCTAGCGAAACAAAATAAAATTGGAAAAAGGACAGCCGCCGCCCCAGGCCGGATGGATAGATTTTAAGGCACGTTTTTCCAACTTTCCAACACGCCGGCTAAGTAAAACTTAAGTACGCAGCGCGCACTCTCTCTCCCCATCTATCTATCCCTCCCTTCCATGCACGACCACTGGCAGTGCCATTAGCTCTCGTGGGAGCGCCTGAAAGTGCGCCGCGTAATTGCAGCCAGTAGCGAGAGGTAAGAGTGACGAGTGACGGGGCTGCAAAAATAGTACAAATATGGGGTAGTAACATGGTGGTAGAGCATAAACCCAACGTGTGTATCTCTTCGTGAATGTGTGTGTGAGTGTCAAATCAACGAGAAGTTCGCACTTGGTCGGCCAACTGCCGGCTCTAGCACTCGCCACCACCAGGAAGCCTCGGGTGTCTCACACATTTAATGGTAGCTTTTTGGCACGTTTCCACGACCGCACAGTTTTACGTTTTCGGGGGTTGAGGTTAGTTTTTGCACCGCACTTTAACCCTTCCTCAGATCTAAGCCGGGCCGCCAAAGCCGGTTGAAACTGCTCAACCAGGAGACCCTCACACACACACTCACCAAAAAAAAAAAAACACCAAGTGGAATCCTCGTTTCATTCCTGGAATTCCACCATGTGGTCGTAAAGTTGAGCCCAGTTACAGAGGCCATGAGGTTGACCAAAAAGAATAAAACAGCAGCCAAAAAAAAACTCTCACGAATATTGTGCTGGAATGTGAGTGTGTGCGTAGCTGGTGTGGCTTTTTGTTTTGTTTCATTTTTACTCTTTCTCTGTCTCTTGTAAAACTAACCACTCACAAGGGCAGCAGTAGCAGCAGCAGCACCGGACTATTCTGGCAAATGGCGTTGGTTACGAAATTGGCACTGATTCGAGTTTTTGCCCGGTTCAGTCCGGTCAGTCGGGCAAATGTTACCTGAGTGACATCCTCAGTGGCTCAGCGGGTCGCAAACGGTCGTACACAGATGGAACACAGCAGATACAAAGGAGCATAGAATAGCAAACTGACCGAGGACACTCGCTGCCTGCGTGTAGGAGTTTAAGGCCTTCGCTCTAGTGCAAAGTTGAAATACGGTTTATACCGAGTGTGTTTTGCTTCTTTACGCCGGACAAACCAACACACGGCATGCTCACGATTAACCATCCAGCACTGAGCCTTCTAGGAAAGGTTTTCCACTTTTTACAGTCGCTGTATATCTTCATCCACATACGTCCGTTCGGTAGTGACTAGCGATCTCTCGGAGTCATTTAACACATCGCACACAAGTCCAAGTCTGGTAGGATGTTCGCTTTGCGCTTATCTTCATTAACCATCATTCCTCTATTACATTCGGTTTGGAAGCGCTTGGAATGGCAAACGGTGCAAGACGCAAGCTTTAGCGATGGCTGAGCGCGCGTAATCGCATTACGAATTTAATACCAAAGCCGGATGTACGGAAGGAGGCGATAGAAATGGAAGAAAAAGCAATCAGAAGCTCACCCCGAGTAAGACGTACCAATTGCGAAGCACACACGTACGTTCAATTGTCTTAATTGAATTGCTCGCTGTGATATGGGGACCAGCATGCATGCATGGATGGTGGCGCCGGTGCTGCTGATATACCACGTTGTTACAATTAATTAATTCATTCATAATCGGGAATGAGGCTTTTGGAAACTTTTTCACTCGGTTGGTATGCAAAAATGTCGGCGGACCCCCGCCATTCGTTGCACATCGCCAGAAGGACCGGAACAAACCGACTGAACGTTCTAATTAAATGATGGTGCAATTTCATTAGGAAGAAAGTTTTTAAATTAGAATTCTTTTTGTCAGTGGTACCACAATCGCAAAAAGTGAATTTGTGTGCTTGTGTGTGTGTGTGTGTCTCTGTCATCGGAGTCATCTTGACAGGAGTTGAAGTGAATCTCCGCCAACTGCGATCGTGTGGATTTCGTTGAAACCTTAGAAGAAGGATCGCGCTCAGGAAGATGAAGTTTGTCTTATCGATAAGTGATTTTCAAAGTTGCTCGACAGTGGGCTTCCGGTTCACGGGACGGTCTGTGCCCGTTGGCATGCGCTCGTGGCAAGCTGTTGCGCTGCTAGAACTGGTAGCTAGTGGGCAATATTGTATTAGATTTTTGTCATTATGTTCCAACCAAACTGAAGCCAAAGAAGATTAGTTTGGTTTTTATAGTCTATGGATAAGAGGAGAAAAGTTCGGCATGCTCGTCAGCTCTAACGGTGCACGGTGAGATAAGATAAAGGCGAAGGATATTGTCTAGAGGGAGCTGAGAGTGCTGCCAGACCGAGAGCATAGGATTAGGTGTCCTGTCTAGGCACTATCCCCGGGGGGCACGTGCCTTGGCGATAGCACACGTATATGTAGGATATTGTGGATATTCTGGACGTATGGATTTGCAATGGGGACGGTTATTGTTTCCTGCTACCCGGCAACCTAACCTTCCTTCTAGTTCGAACTTCTATTCTGACGACAGGAAAGTGGACAGAAAGCAGCTTATCTGGTCGCCAGTGGCGGTGGCCTGTGTGTTCAAAATTCAATTCATCCATGACGGGATGTAATATCGGTTCTCAACCTACCATAAAATCCCCATTACGAAACCTGCACACGTAATGAACCGTATCCCACTGGACAGCCGGATGTTTTTATTGCTCCAAACGCCCTGTGCAAGACCAAGATGTCTGTGTAGCTTAAATGGAAGAATTTAATATAACTTACGGTACAAATTTGTTTTCAATGACAAGCATGCAGAAGAGCTGTGGCTGAGTTTGCGTAAAGCAAGCAAGCTTAACACAGCCAGAGCATGAGTTATGGAATACCGGCTTTAATGCATAATTATGGCCAGTACCGAGAACCTTGTAAAGGGCCTTGTAACTCACAGTTCAACATTAGTTAGGGGCCACCGACAGATAGAGATAGAGTGTAATGCTAAAGTGAGCCGAGCTGGGAATGGCAGAACTAGCAGAACCGGCCCCATTAAACGAGCCGGCCGGACCATCACGTGTCGTTTAGCCTTTGATCCACCGATGATGTAACGCCTCTTTGGTGTAGGTCGTGTACATACTGGAAATAGTAGAGGCGTGCAGCCTTGTGCCTGGTTGCCTCCGGAACAGAAGGAATCGAAAATACAGAACCGGAACGTTCTACCGGGCTTCCAGAATGTCCGGTAAGCCGTTACCTCGGCTCCGGTCCACCATAATGCTGAACCGATAACGCAATATCGATCGCCGTTGAATGGAGGAAATCGATTGGAAAAGTTTTATCGAATTGTGCTGAGCAGATTTAATCTGACGTGCGCACGTGTGTGTGCTGTGCTTGAAGCGCGGATAATGTTTGCTTCACTGAAGCGGCCAATGGTCGAGGCATTTGTTTACATTTATAACTTCTCGTATACGATTATCATCGGATATCGGCCTTCCCACTGATTACGGAAGCGCTCGTGCGGAGGTAACGAATTCCAGGCAAACACTTGTCAGAACCTTTTTACCTAATTATACGTCACAGGACCACTCGCTCGATTTCTAGAGTACAATTCATGGAAAATGAACTTTTTTCCAAAGCATTAAACCCGATACAGCATCCCTTCAAGAGCATATCAAATGCAAGAGGCTCTCAGTATGTTTGCCTTGGCCCAGCAGCTTGTTTGCTTTGGTTCAAGAGCATACGGGCTGTGTTGTGTTTACCTCGTTGATCCCCCGTCCCCACCGAAGACGCTGGCGAAGGCTTTATCGTGGCAATTTAAGGTCGCAAAAAGGTACTTGGGATGGTTTTGCTGGATGAAGTTGGTCCCTAGGTACCTTATCAAACATCGCGGTCACCCATGGATGGGTTGTATAAATATCTAACACATCCCGGGTACCACAACACCACTCAAGCCGCAAACGAAGCAGGTTGTATCGCTACCGGTGGGGGAATAACCTAGTTGCTGCTGCTGCTGCTGCTGCTGACATCCAGGAGAGCCTATCCTTGGCCAATGTGGCCGGGGATCAATCAATTTCCGTGACAAGGGTTCGATTGCGTTGGCTAAAAGCCGTCAGCTTGGTCAACTCGGATCGGTCTCGGCCTTTCCTTTGGCCTCACATATGCCTGGCCATACCGGGTGCGTGTGTGCGGCGCGGCTAATTGTGTTAGAGAGCGGAAGAGGAACGGAGATACAGGCAAGGACAGGGACTTCAAACGAGCGCTTTTATCCGGTGAATGGGGGTATGAGAGGGTGAATGTGACACTCACATCGATCTCGACTCAGCTTCAACACAATATGATGCAGGAAGTGTCACAACATAGGACCACCTAGACCGTGGAAGTATATTAAACTCGGAGCTCGAATGGATGAGGCAAAGCGTCTAGCAAATTGCCAGCTGAAAAAGCTCACGGCAATGAATAACAGAGCCAGAGATTGTATATGATGCTAAAAATGGCGCAAATGGCTGGAAAAGGAATATAGATTCTATTCTATCCAATGATACCGTCCAAAAGCACCGGATTGTGCGTCTAATGGTCCTGCCAGACGCGCTGCGAAGCTTGACAGCCAATGATGAGCCGGAGCCGCATCCACCTTTTCGGTTCGCACGCCTAATGTTCGTCTCTGCTCGTCTCAAGGCCGTCGCATCGGCATCTAACCGCTGTGCTCATGATATAATATGGAGTTTTTCGACCGACCGACCGACCGACCAGGACTGCCAGAAACAGCTGTATCTTGGTGTTCTGTCCGGAAATAGGCTATCTCACGGTCCCTGTGGCTGTGGCTTACTTTCTGTTTTTGTTGGCTATTTACAGACATTATCGTGAAAGATACTGTCTGGCCGCGGGGCTAAGGATATTATTTGAGTTTTACGAAGCGTGTGCACGATGTGTAAACGTGACTTTCCGTTCGGCCAGCTCGTCTCGTTTTGCGACACACAAACACACGCAGTTTGAACGTTTGTGGTGGTGGCGCGACGACGCGATCGTGAGCCAGTGCACGGCTAACAGATATGAAACCTTCCAAGAATGGCCATTATGTTGAGTCAATTTTTTCTTTCCTTTTTGCAAAAACAAATTTCAGTATTCGCGGGAGAAGAAGCGAAGCGAGACAGTGACCGAATTCCTTCGAATATGTTTCATTACGTTCAGCGGAAATCAGAAACGAGAATTTTATTGCTGGTTCGCTCTTGGGTTCGCGCTTCCTTGGAACAGATAAACAAACGGCGTCGTATGGCTTGGAGCTGATGATCTGTTGCGGTTGCCGGACTGGATTCATAAAGGAAATGAAACCAATTTCATTGAGCAAAGCTGCAACGGTTGAGTCGAGCGTTTGTAAATTTAGTCGCTTTGGGCGTTTCGTGTAGCCACGAAAACACATTCCATTAAGTTGCTTCCAGAGTTCGTTCGTAAAAGTTTCACTCCGGAAAGGGGCCCGTCCTGCCTTTTTAAGCTGATTGGCCACGGGGGTTCGTTCTTATCCTGCCTAAGGTGCACGCAAGGTACGCAAATAAAGGTATGAAATATGGGTTTTGTTCCCCAAAAACCATCAACATGCGGCCGAACCGTGACGCTTTATCTGTTATGTTTCGGCCAGTCAGCCAGCCAGCTTCTCGCGACTTCTCCCAAGACGCTGGTTGTGGGAAAGCCTTCGTTAGTTCACCTTCATTTTCTCGTTTCATCTTTCGGTCGTCCCTTGCTGGCACTGTTTTCTTCCGGGATTGTTTATTTTACCACGAAATCCACCGCCACAACCTCCACCACCACCACCACCAACA
>NC_064874.1:4792500-4827500 GCF_943734745.1 Anopheles darlingi | reverse complement strand
CACGTGTAGGGGCACCTGTATTGGTGGGTGCTGGTACTGGTTAGCCGGCATAGCCCAGTGGGTACGCTATAAACCGATTACTTACACAAACAGTACCATGCTTGAGCATGAATTCTTCTCTTCCCTGCATCCATTGCAGCCAGCGAGCCCTCCATATAATCCTTTACGATGAACGCTCAAAGCGCTCATTAGGGGAACCAGTTTGCTTTGAGCTTAGCGAAACTGCCGCTATTCGAGCTGCACGCGTTGATTGTGCTGCATTGTTCGTGTAAACATCTTCTTACGCTTGGCCGAAAACATAAGTCTCGGGCGGTTAGAAATTGCGAAACGTGAGCGTTAATGGTGGGACCATCCTGGGAAGGGCACATTCCCTAGGTCACTGCTATCAACTGAAGTCAACACAAAATTGTGACCGCACCACGTGCATGGTGTTCCCATGATGACGAAAATAGGTCGACCTTTTTTGAGGAGAAAATGGTTCCCACCGTAATGTTTCACCCGTTTAGTGTGGCGTAATTGTGGCCAAACACTTCTGCGAATGGATGAGATGGAAGTATGGGCAGCTGGAGAGGAAAGGAAAGGATTAAGAATTTAGGTGGAGGGAGGGCCCCGAATTAAGGTGAAATCTTATCACCACTTTGGGACAGTTTATCGGACCGAGCACTTGCAACATACGAGAACTATCGTGGATTACGATTTGTAACAGCAGGACTCCCACTCACACCATCGTCTGAAGTTCTTTCATCTCATTTTCAATGGTCGTGACAGAGTGAGATTTATTCCTCACATTAATCTGCGCAGCTCAACCATCGTCCAGCCATCGATCCGAATTCGTAGCGAAGGTCGTCGTAATAGCAACACGGAAACCACTGCCCAATGGCCAACGGTGAAAAATGGATGACAGAATAAATGGCCACTACCGGTTGTTTGCTGAAGGTTCTAGATTAGGCCCCACAAATGGATCTTTAAAGGGTTGAAACCAGAGTGCGTGTTTTGAATACCAATGGGTTTGATGTCGATAATTTTAATGGCGATTTGTTGTTGGAGCAATTATTGCCATATTTATTACCTTCGGGGTCCGGGGCAACATGATGAACCTTGTGCCTTGTGACAAATAAATAGAGCGTATCCGTTTGTCCCGTTCGATCGTGACCGTTTTATGGAATGCGAAGGGAAAGCGTTTAAAGCTACGCTAGATTTCGTTTCATCACCCTTTTGTCGACCATTTTACTGACAGCCAGAGGAGAGAGCATCGCTGCGAGTCTCTGTGTCCGGATCGTGAAGTTTCGGCGTGTATCGTGAAACCTCTTCTGGAAATAGGTTTTGCGAAGAATTCAACACCGTCTGACCGGGTTTGGGCTTCTTTTTTCTCTACAGCTATCACGGGTAGAAGGCGTTACGATGCAAGAATGTTGTCCTTGGAGGCCTTTTCTCACATTTTCCTCGAGACACCGACCGTAGCCGACGCCAGGGGCGGGATTCTGTTAAATGGAAGCCCACCTGCCTGGTCCACACTCAGACCGTCGCAAATCGCGTGGCCGTGGGATGGAAAACCCAAACAGATTGGTTCTGTAGGGGAGCAAAGTGCTACGGCTTTGGTGATATAATAGCAGCCGATCGAAGTGAAAACGAGGAAACGATTGTGATGAGGTTTGGTGCCAGGAAGGAAGGCATGAGAACTCGCTTTCTTTTCCTTTTGTGGAGCGAAAGGGAAACGGTTGAGTACATTTCCGGAAACCCATTTGCTC
Organism: Anopheles darlingi; assembly: GCF_943734745.1. Lineage (NCBI taxonomy): Eukaryota > Metazoa > Arthropoda > Insecta > Diptera > Culicidae > Anopheles > Anopheles darlingi. The sequence goes on along the minus strand of NC_064874.1, from coordinate 4,825,752 downwards.
AGATTGCTGATGGTCGCGGGTAAGCCAGCAAAGGTGCAGGATACGAGGTGATAAGGAAAAGTAGAACTGCTTGAGAGCAGTTTCCGGTCTTTGCCTAGGTTTGTTTACCCGTTCGACAGCTTTCTTGGACAACAATAAAAACAACTGAATAAACAATACGGCGTCGGATGGGTCGGAGACAACAAATTTGAGGCGCGTCAGCGCTTCAAATTTCTTGTTTAACAGCAGAATCGGTCCAACTGTGCGTAATGGACATGGAGTCAGACAGCCCAATAGGCAACAATTGCCCCCCACTCGAAATAATGGTGAAATTTGAAAGGAAATATTGATACACAGTCTGTTATCAACAAGTTGTGTATTCCGATGAATCACGTCGAAGCTCGATTTGATCGTTTAGTAAACCAAACGAGAATAAAGTATTGTTCGTCGAAGCTTCGGTTTTGTGGTTAGCTCGGTTAAAGTAAGACAAACATCGTCCAAGTAGCCTACTGAAACACTCTAACAACCATGTTGAAAAACTACAAAACAGGCCTACCACAGCCAGTGCGCACACACACACGCGCGCAAGAGGGCTGAAGAATTGGTCGGAAGCTTTTCTCGTGTTTGTTATGCTGCGTGGGAGAGATGTAAGCATTTCGACCGCTCACCGCCCTCGAATCCTCGTTGACCTTCTCTAGTCGAGTGCATGGGACCGTTCAATGGCCGAACCAGCTGGGTTTGCCTTTTATGTGCCAAAGATTTTTGGCACACAGTTTAACGTGCATTGCAAAACATTTTGAAAGTAATATTGAATTTGGAGAGCTATGTTTGAGAATATTTTCCATAAGTTTTATTCAACAATAGGATAATCTTTGCAAGAATGTTTAATTTTTGAAAGTAAATTCTTTCAACCTGCTGCACACAGTTTCGCATTTTCGCGGAAGACCAAAAGTCAAGTTTAATCAAATCGTATTAAATGAAATGCTTGAAATTTGAAATGTTCAACGAATCTTGTCCGGTGGCAGCAGCACATTGAATGACGACTTTGGCAGGTTACCTGGCCAACGCGAGCCAGCAAGCGAGGCGTCGGTGTCGTCTTGGGAACAAAGTGTCAGCAAATAAGCGAGAAAAGTGGAACATTCGCTGGAAGAAATCTGTGATTATGGCGCATTCTTTACATCAAAGGTAACAGCGTTTTCTGGCCATATTCCTGTGTCTTTCTTTTTTGTTCTTATTTGCTTCCATTCGCATCGAGCGGTAGGCGTTACATTCATTAGGTCTTTGGGCCCATTAGCAGCATTTTAGTGAAAATGTAGAGAGACAGAAAAGCGAAAAAAAATATAACAAACATGGCGCAAAAATGTCCTTCGAGAGGGAATTCGATCAGATGATACTCGTTAAGGTGTCATTTTCGAGATTTTAATGATTGTACATCGCCACAAGAAAGCAATTAAAATGGTCATTTACCAGGACAGAACACCAAGGCCAAGGCACTGTTTGACGAAAATATAATCTAATACATCAGTGTCCGTTTAGCTCGGGGATCGTATTACCTACCAACCATTCCTGGCCGTCCTTGGTAGAGCCATTTTCACCATGGCTACCAGATACATAATACAGGAATGTGCTGAAAGGCGAAGCAATGTGACCACAATGGGTTATAATGCTGGGAAGTGCGTTAAAAATGCATATCGTGTTGCGGTGGCAGGAAAAAAAAGCACTACCAACCACACCACTATCCCGACAGGATCGTAATCTCCAGTGGCGTTCATGAGGGTAGCAAACGTGTTTTCACTCGGAACCTGGTGCTTATAAGGATTGCTCGGTAAGATTTACTCTCTCCCAATGTCACATAGCTGACACGTTCGCCAAATGTCACTCAATGTCTATTGTGCGGATGACATGAAGTGGTGTGAGAGACAAAAGTGTTCTTCTACGTCCACGGCTGGTTGGAAGTATAAGTGTGCCCGTTCGATAGCGAATTGTTGCGTTGGGATAAATATTTCATCTTTTCACTCATTCAGCACACTCGGGGACTGGAAATGGACAGTATCGAATGACAGCAAAGTCTGCGTCGGATGTCGGAGCAACAATTCCCGATTCGTTCGAGCACGTGGCATCGGCTATTATCGTCGTTTCTTTGCAGAGTGACGCAATCGTTTAGAAATTGATATCCAATCCCCGATATCGTCCTTCGATGGGATACACGTATTCCCAGGTTTTTTTTCTTCTGTTAGTCGCGTGCCAGTAATTGACGAATTTGAAATGAATTTCTCTTGATCATAACTTCTTCAATTATGTACCAAAGGGAATGGCGGTCAAAACGGGCCATCAGACAATTGTACAAACCGTTTATGAATCGTTTGTGTATTCTTCGTCGCTATATAGACATTCGACTTGATTGACTTTGGAACGGTTTTCGTACCTCGTGGTGGGCAAAGAGCAATGGATAACCAAACAAAGCCGAGCAGAATCATTTTGCAGTTTATGTAGTAGCTTGCTAACAGTCTCTTCCCAACTCCTTAAATCCGGCACGTTTGCCAAGGTTCCTGGTCGAAAACGGTGCTTCGAATAAGACGCTCGCTATTAATGGATTTAAAGAGTCTAGACGTAGGCGTTATAGAAGGATTCCATCCCGCCCTAGCATAGACCCTTCTGGGGAATTCAAAGAACGGGAGAATAAGCCAGAAAACAGAGAATCGAGAGTTGTGTAGCTCCGGTGGGACGTGCTTTCGTGCCGTCCTCTGCGTGCCTCTGTATACCGAGGGGAAATCCATTTCTGCTCCAATTAACATTAAGCATCTTCGAACCCGTCCCGGTCCCGGTCCCGGCGGTGGACGTCCGACCATCCAAGAAAACCCCCGCACTCCACTCCGGCCGGGATAGCGCTTGGGGCCTCACAACGATACTCACCACCGAGCACCGTAAGGGTGTGGTTGTGGGCGTTTTTATGCTTATCAGCGACCGTGACGGGGTCGCAATCCAGGAGTAAGACAAATTTCTTCCCCACCAAAACGCGACTACCGGAACGGGCACGCAGACAGGGGAGACAGACCTCGGAGTGTAAATTTGCATACCGAGAAATGAGATTTCCGAATGCCATCGGGATGCCGTGCTTATTCTACTAGTCTTCGCGCAGTGTGCCGCTTCAATCGTTGTGCAATGATGGTGGCCATGCCGGGTGGAACACTCCTTCCCCCCCCCCCCTCCCCGCAATCGAAGGCAAGTGCGCCCACCGAGCTCTCGCTCAGAACGCAACAAGATCCTCTCACGATCCCCGAGGCGAATGTCAGTGACGGGACCGATGATTGAGCCAAGATGATGGGGGCGCGAATTGTCAGTCAAGTGAAAATGTGTGGAAAACGACAGGTCATTTTCGCGGCGTGACAGGTCACCAACAGACCGCAGGATGTGAGCTCCCTGGCCGGATCTCGCAGCTCCAGCAACGGTTCTTATGTAAATCAAGCGTGCGTAATGAGAAATGGTGGAAAGAAGATAAGGAGAGAGCGAGAGCGGCAGAGGAAATGGGGGAATTTGTTATCCCGAATGATTTAGGATTTGAATGACTGGCTGGCTGGGCGTCGGCCTAGCGCCCCTTCCACGATGCGCGGTCACGTCAGCCACGCCACCGCGAGCGAACTTGTTCCGCAAAATCCATTAACAATTTGTTTTGCAACGTTTTTCCTCTCTCTCTCTCTCTCTCACTCTCAGCAATTATACGCCAGTTGAGTCACGTGTTTACGTACGAAAGCTATTTTCCAGCGTTCTTTTTTTTTTATTTTCGCGTTATTTCCCGTTTTAAACGTTCGCCTCCCCCTCATCAACTGAATCATTTTCCTTTTGTGTATGAGTTCCATCAAACGAACTTTCATATTCACATGCACTTCCCACTTCCGTTTTATCTGGCAGTCTGTTGAATAAAGCACTCATACTCTTTAACTTTATTCAGTTACGTAATGTGTGCGCACGAGGGGGTTTCATGTTTCCCCTGGCGACGCGCTTCCATTGCCCATACCATTATCTAGGAGGCAGTGCTGGGGCTAATTTTGTGAAAAATGTCAAACGACTCCTCCACTCTGCTACTCCCAGTTCCTGTCTCTTATAGGTCTTATAGGATGATAATTTGAAGTAGATGAGCTGGAACACGCAGGAAGGAAGCAGCCAGCTCGTTATCGAGATCCCGTAGGGGGCGACCTTCTACCGCCAGTGCTTTACGTTGCAGAAAGAAGAGCGACGCAACAGGACTCTTTCCGCGACGTTGCGTTTTGTGGTGAGCGGACCGTGATTTGCTGAAGGCGCGAGTGCGCGCGCTCTCGCTTCGTACTGATAAATAATGCGACAATGTCTCAATGTTATTAAATATTCCACAAACATGTTGTGATTCCCTTCATTCAACGTACTCGTTTGTGCGTTCGCGTTTGCGTGCCCCGGTGGCGACTTGGTGGCGATAGCGCACGCGAAATGTGCCGTGAGTAGAATGCCGGGAGGAGGGTAATAAATTTTAAAATCGGGCTTCTCCTTTCACCAGCTTCCTGCTGTTGCTGTGGCGGTTACGGAGTGTGAATGTACGTAACCTACGCTACTATACCCACCACGTAGTGCGAATCGTGACTGTGTGTGTGTGTGCGTGTGTGTGAATGTGGTTCGAAAAATAAATGAATGTTGTTGATGAGTTTCATTTTTTTGCTCCATTCCTGGTACTCTATCCCGTGTACGTGTCTGCGGTGAGCGAAATTGAATAAACTCACGCGCTATTCAATGTCTATTCACCATCTGAAGTGTACAGATTTCGTCGGATTTCATTCGGATTTGTTGATACAGGTTAGCGCTTCTATCAAATGGTTCGCCGCGTGTTTGTTATTTAATCTTTTCTTTCAAATGCACCGCCTACTCATAGCTTATGACGGCTGAAGTATTCATGCGCTGCTTTGATTAGGCAACCAACAGTTTCGTCTCAATGTTAGCGACTCCGTGGGAAGTCGTTTTCAAAGCTAATCAAATAAACAAAAAGATGGATAAATATTTTGACGCTCACGTTCACGCACCGTCCCCGAGGCGAGAACAAGATGTCTACGTGCCAGATAAGTGACTGCTTAAAATCGCTAAGAGTGTCACTAAGAGCCAGCTCGGCGTGGGGATTGCTCGCTAACAACGCCAGAACAAGATGTTCCATCGTTCTCCGATTCCTCCTTCCCCTTCTCTAAACTCCAAACCAGCAATGAAGCATGGAAATGCGATTTTAATAGCCCAAATCCGGGCGCTGGCTCTGTTCCGGTACCGAAACATAACTTTCAGAACCGTTTGAAAGGAATCGTCTGCAACTGTGGCACCGCAAGGATAATGGAACGATGGCACATCCTTGCAGAACATCCCGTTTTCGAGCGAGCTTCTTTGTCTGCTCCCTGTGGCCCCCTGGGTGGCACTGTTCATTACAGCAGGCACCCTGGGTGATAATGATCACGATCCTTCAGCGTGAACCGCAAATGAAGGGAAAGGATCCACCCGGTGCTCGGTGGTTAAAGTGTTCTGCTCGAGGGATAATGAAACAGCTAAGTTTTGCCACGTGTTTGGTGCTTCGAGCTGGGATTGTAAGGATCCTTGGTGACGGTCGCGAAGCCAAACCTTTCGTGCCCTTTTGGGAGCAATATCTCGAAAGGTGGGTGTTACATCGGACATTGCGGCCTCATTTCGAATGCTCACACCATCTCACGCACGGGCGCTCACGGACAATGCGTAAACAACACCTGAGGGAGCCCACTGAAGGGACCGGTACGGTGTTTAAATGAAAACATAAATTACATTATTTGGCCAATCGCTTATCAATTTGGTTTGGCGCAAAGTAGCGAGCGCAAATTTGTGGAAAATTCATGCCCGAACCGTTAACCAGCGAGGCCATCGCATCCTGAAGGACCGCTTTACAGAGCATCGGCAATAATCGTTTGGCGCACCAATCGCCCATTTTGCTGGCAGCGTCAGTTTGTGCGGGTGTGTGCGTGTGTGGCGACGCATCGTGATCGTTGCCAAAAGTGTTGCTAGTTTATGATACGAGCTCGTGAAGCCATTTTATTCCTCCCTCTGGGCACTGCAGATCCGTTACGACGACGACGGCGGCGATGATGATCCTTGCGCTAGAGTTGGTAAAGAATTCGAATAAATTTCCTCAACAGCACATGTGAACCGGGTGGTTTTTGATGCTGGTGCTAGTGATGGCGGTGGATGGTGGCCGCCTTCACAATGGACGTGCTCACCGTCTCGAGTGACCAGCCACCGTGAGAGCAGCGCGTAATAGTGCAAGCAGGATTAGCCTTAGCGGACTGCACATTTACAGCCTCTATGAACCCGGGGCAAAGCGCGCGATCAGCCATTGTCGTTGCACACTCTTGCTAACAGTGCCCCTGTACGACGCCGGTGTATCGCAATAAACCGCAACCGAACGAGCGCGGAGCGCGAGCTGATGTACGTGCCACCGGTGGATGTATCGTTGTCGTGCGGAGGCCGTCGTTGCAATATTGAAACAAAGTCCTACACCGCACACGGTTCCGAACTCCGGATATTGGCACAGTTCGCGCGGTACACCGTGGGGAAAACAATGCCGGAAATCAGGCACGGATTCAGGCTGCTCACCGCTTTCGCGTAATAATATATGCAAACTTCTGTCCGTTGTTCTACTCGCTCGTTGTCAACGCGCGCTTTAGCGGGTGCCATATTTGAATCAAGTAGGTCATTCCGTGCGCCTGTGTGAGTGTGCTATTTAGTTTTATGGCCCACTAGATCACCCGGACGGGCGGGCGGTGACGGATTGAACGATGGCTTATCCATGAAATGGTTCCACACCAGAGGTCCCGCCGCGCTTCCGGCCATTTTTACTTTTGGCACGATCTGTAGGCACCAGCGAAAAGGGCTCGATACTTGAGTGACATTGTAATTAATTTACAATCATTCTCTGCAAGCCATGGCGGTCCTTAGTGGCCATGGTGTATTGGAAGCGAACAGACAGAGCACATCCTGGGGTACTTCACGATTCTCATTCATCTAGCAACGGTGTGTATGTGTGATGCATTCCTAATTATTTCCAAATCTCTAATATGCTCATTTGAATTCCATTCTCTTCGTTTGGCGGTAAAGTAGAGTTTCCCTAGCAGCGAAAAATGTAACATCCACTGTGGGACCGGCCCCTGGACGGGGGAGAGTTAATATACTATTTCCAGTGGAAATAGCGAATCCCGGAAAGAGCATTTTGTTTGACTAATGGATTTTGAAAAAGCATGGCGTAAGCCATCTTCAGCTGTAATAAAGTGGAAAGCATACCGCACAGTATCCATTCGTTTGCTCTAGTGTGTAACCCGTTCGAAGCACAATACCGTCTCCGTGCCGGTGGTTTGCGAGATGCAATAACAAACGAGCCACCATGTGCCTCGTTCGTGTGCCATGGAGAAGCATCCAGGTAGATTCGTGGCTAACGATTTCGCGGAAACATGGCACTTCGAATGTCGATGAGCGTAGCGCGGTAATCTGCTGGTGCGATGTGCTAGCCCCAGCTAACATACCATTTGAGCTTTCATTCATTCAGGACCCATGTTGGAGCGTTCACGTGAGTGAGGATGTAGGACCCATCTGGGAGGCTATTGCTGCGCGACGATTATGTTTTATTGCCTTGCGCACCAACCTCAGCACGCAGACAGCGAGACAGCTGAGCGACGACAAACTGATAATACCCTAATGATGATTTATACTATTTACTTTTTCTTAACTTCCGCTTGGGCGATTCGTGCTGGTGCACGGTACCGCTAACCAACCATCGTCAGCCGTCCCCTTGACTGTCTGTCTGTCTGTCTGCCTGATGGCACTTGTTGTCCTGGACTGGAGAATGTCGTTAGTTTTAATGTATGCAAATGCTCATTCGCGGTTGGAGACCCCACTAGCTGCCGGTGACTTTTTGTGTATGTGTGTGTGTTTGTTTTCCGGCTCTTTATTGCTCTATTGCTTACAGCTGACATACCTGGCCGACAGTTATTACGTACTTATGCTCTAATTAAAGCTGATACCGCACCACGACGCAGCCCGGTTTGATGGTGAGGGGCTAGTGTAATAATGAGATTACGGTATGGCATGGGGATGCCAACCAGGACTTCAGCACGTCCTATGACATTCTTCCGCCATGGTCGAGCATCAGGCATGTCATTCCAACCAGTACCGAAGTGCTCCTCTTGGCTGCAAACTGCATCATCCCGTTTAAGGACATGCAAAGTAAACGAAAGAAACCGCTTCTCGAGCAGCCCAACGTACCGCCCTGGCCCGAAGCAGCAAAGTGTGTAATGTGTTCGCCATTAGGATGCTAAGTTGAGTGCATTATGCATTAGCTTATACTGCCGGGCGTGAAGCACGCCGGTGGAAAATTGACTCAAGAAAAAATTGATTACCGTACCCGTAGGTTGTGATAGCTCGTGATGCTGCATATGCTAGTTTTCGTGAAATAGTTTTACAGTTTTGAAAATATCAAAATGTGTTCTAACATTCAGTGGTAATATGTAGGTACCTGATTATGGCCGGTTCGTATCCTGAAACAGGTACGCCTTGACCTTCAATCGGATTTATTGGTTAATTAACTGTATTGCAATGAATATTCATTGGCTTTGTGACACTTTCACTACCGCAAACCAGTGGCGCATTTGCATAAAAGTATATTCATTGGCTCGTTGGCAAAAACGCGCTATATTTATTGCTAACATACTCGTCTTGGTTGCTCTAGTTCCAGGAAGCACGCGTGACGGAATGCGCCATGTCGTGGCTAGCCTGATAGCGATCAGATGGAGGAAGGGGTCATTATTGTGACGAGGGAACGAACGACGGAAGGCAGCACTGACCCAATGTCTTCGCTCTCTCTCTCTCTCTTTCTCTCTCTCTCTTTCTCTTTCTCTCTCTCTTTCTTCAACTTGTGCAATCGATATCGCATCAGACAATGGACCGTGTTCCGTGAACTGACAGCAACAAATGGACGGGACATAATTAATAGTCGACATTCACGGCAGCAGATGCTACCGGTTCTCTACTACCACGTACACATACACACACACTCACACACACACACACACACACACACACACACCATAATTAGTCCTTTGCACTCTACACACATCACAAGGCATAGCGTCACGGCGAACAGAATCATAATTACGATAACTTACTTACAAGCATCGGCAAGCCAGGCCCACGTTCTAGTCAGGCCGCTTCCGCCAACATGCCAAGCCGGTGAATATCGCTTCCTTTTCCCATTGCCACGCACAGCGCTAACATGTGGGTGCGAATGGCTGCTCAATGCTTTTCCATCCTTTTATCTATTAATTCTGCCCACGCACACACACGCACGCACACACACCCTCGTGTACGCGTAAACTCACATAAGCATCAAATGGAGCGAGAAAGCCTCATTGGATGGTGTTTCGCCCACAAAACATGCTTGTCTCCCTTGGCACTGAACATGGCCGTGGCCAGTAGTAATGAAGCAAGAACACGTCGAGTCGCTTGACGCCGGGTCTCTTTCGGGTTCCGTACGATCGATATCGTTAAAGAAACAATATCTCAGGAGAGGGTTTCAATCAGATTTCAACCCTGATAAGATATGGTTGCGGTAGACCTAGGGCCGAGATTCTTATCACGAAGGATAAGCTGCATTTAATGAGGAATTATGAAAACCAAATTCAATTAGTCTCTCTATCCTAGCCAAGGGACAACGTTCTACTTATTGTTTCTGTGCTCTGGTACGATATCGGAAGGATCGGGAGGTTGCGAAAGAAAGCAAGAGAAAGAGGGAGAGAGAGAGAAAGAGAAAGAAAGAGAGAGAGAGAGAGAGAGAGAGAGAGGGAGAGAAAGAGAGAGAGGCTCTTCTGGTCGGGGTCATCATCCACCATCCTTATGATTGATTGAAATAGATTGTATTCCGCACCAGGGCAGTGGTATTATGGATCAGCTTCGGTTATGTGTCCAGAGAATAAAGTGAGGCGAAGGTCTTGGGGTTGACGAAGCCCACCGAGTCAACGGACGCCATCTGATGGTTGAACAGACCGCAGCATTTTCGGGCCAACCAACAACCAGCAGCAACTCACCGGAAAACTTGAAGAGCGAAAGCGTTGGAATGAATTGCGATACGATCAATTACGTGGTCTATTTGGTTAGTGAGCGTGAGTCCGATAGGAACGAGCCCGGTGTTACAGTGCGTTCTGAGAAGTATCTTGAGTGATTGTTAGCCCCTTTCAATGGTCTCTAGAGTCAAACTAATAACCAACCTACAGCGGGTATCCTATACGAACGTTCATTTCAGCGGCTCCCATCCACCACAAGTGATGAAAGTTTGCTGAGAGTAATGGTGTAGGGATGGAAAGACTCACGAGAAGAGATGGCAAGGTTAGGCGCAGGTAAGGCAAAAAAAAACTCCTGGCCAAACAGATCTACACGATGGTCACGTTCGGGGCCAAATAACTTTTTTTAGTCGTGGATGAGATGTTGTTTCGCAAAAGTTTGCGAAAGGCACACCTATGATACATCGCCATCGACAGAACGAATGACTGATGATGCCACGGCCCCGACGATGGTACGATGCGAGATACCACTAATGAAGATCGCGAATGAAAGGACTCTAACCCGCCGGGGTTAAACCGGATTGCAGAATGACGAAATAACGATCAACATGGAGGGCTGTTATGAATCAATAAGCTCTCATCTAAGGAAACATCTCATCTAGGTTCATGATGAAAACGAAAATGCACAAAAAGGTTGTTGGAAAACGCAAGAAAATCGCAAAAAAGGACTCACATAGGTTCCTTTTTAAAAAATCCTTTGGCGGATGTTTAATCTAGTTTCCATGGAGATGAAATCGTAGTTCTGCGCTGGGGCGCAATGCGCACACGGCAGGACAATACCGAGGGACCTTAATCGTATTAAAAAGTGGAACACGGAACACCCGGAACTATACGGGATACAGTTGTAATGTAATGCTCTCGCAGGACATGCGATCCGGACATTAGAAAAACATAATCCCTACCTCCCTTTGCCTCCGTAAGCAAGCGTGTATCTGTCTTTATGGCGTACCGCTTGGTGGGGTCTTGAGCAGCTAACCTGACCCCAAGCCCCAGGGACATTTATAATCGTGTAGCTCATTTTGTTGGATTATGCTAATTAATCGAAAATGTGTGCCCGACCATCAACAACTGCAATATTCTGTGAGTGTAGCACAATGTTCCTTCATTAATGCGACACAATAAAGAGAGTCGACGAGTTCATAGCATATGCCAGAGACTTCAACAAAGTAAGCGGATTAAATCCTAGGAGCAAAATAGATACATTGGAAGGTAAATTGCATATTGACGAGTATTTACACAGTCCGTGCGTCTGAGCTTCCCTTGACACAATTGCTACGTTTAATCGGTGTACTGAAAAACCAATATGTTGCGCGAAAATGGGAAATCAAATGCAGCATTCATTTCATTCATGCGTACCACTCGAGCTTTTGCATTTTTCGTAGACCAGCTAAGAACACGGTTCGTGGTTCGTGTGCTTTGGTAACGGTTCGATACCCTTTGATTAAAAGTTATTTATTTATTCACAGGAATCACAATGGATAAATTGCATTGTTAAATGTATGAGTATTTGCTCCATTACATGCTATACCTGTCGAACTGCGAGCTGAAATTGCAACTTTCATCATTGTGCTGCGCAAACGAACCGTGGAACGAAGCGTTTTTGGAGTTTTCTGTTCCGTCAAGCGTGCTTGGTATTTTGTAAAAGAAATCGAGCATGGCGTAGTTGGTGGGAGTCGTTTAAAAATTTGTGACCCAACATACCCATTAAGTACGGAAGCGCAGGAGAAAGAAGGGAAGGTATTTCGCTTTTCACTTTCACGCCTTCGCATTCCAGGAATGAATGCCAGCAATCCGAGCCACCAAGATGAATAGCGTTCTCGGTAGAAGATAATCAGATGAGTGGCTCGCAGTCGTGTCGTGTCGTCATAGCGTCCCAGCATACACGCCACCATCCGAGCAAGCTATTCAAAAACCCAACACGCAACGGTTTCGGCCACAGTTTTTTGTAAAGATTTTTGGAAAACCTTACCCACGGAACAAGGACTCATCATGTACGCCTACCCGTGCGAGTGGTTTTGGTTTTTGGTAAAACTGTAGAAACATGATAAATCCTCAAAGCCCGCAGTTAACAGATTCATGCCACCGCGCTTACCGCGAACGGCAGAAGACTTTGTCTTTTTTGTTGTTTTGAGTCGAGCGACCGAGCGAGGCCCACGACCGGAACGAAATGGATGCGCTCACACGCATATCCGCACGCATCTCTCGCGTCCTCTTCGACAATTTGTCATTAGCCAAAGAACCAACCGTAAAACCGTTAAGGGGCTTTCTTTCGCATTCCATTGCCCCGCTACACACCAGCCTCGAGGCTCTGTGTCTTTTTGTTTTTTTGGCATGGCAACGGCGTGACGAAGTAGCCTGGCTCGCGCGATCGTTCCCTCGCGATGGCGCTCCATCGCGGCATCAACCACACAGTACAGCACCAGCACGAGGCATTCTTCAAACCCGGGAAATGCCAACGACAGTTGTCGACTGCGCTCATTGCATATCCCTTAATCTGCTTATGGCCACCATCATCGAGTGAGTGAGTGAGGGAGCACTCACCCAAGCGCTTCTTACTATGTATGGTCCCGGCGTACAGCGTACTTCGCTCAGGTTGCATGTTGCTGGCGTGTTTGCTATCGGCATACAAAGCGAGCTCGGCTTTCAAGCGAAACGCAATGCGGAAGCTTAGAGATGCCATTCCGCATGAGTCAAAGGTTTTGTGTCCTTTTATTCAGCCAAAGGACCACCCCGTCCATTGTCCTCGGTGTGTCGTCTTCCGGGAGTGCTCGCATTCTTATGACAGGGCGCGTTAAGTGTGCGTAGCATGTAGAGCTTCCCGGGGGTTCGAGCAACCGTTTAGGCTAGTTTGTGCAAGAAGCCCGGCGGTGGTATTGTGAAGCTGCTTCAAAACCACCATTTTTTATTGGCTGTACGCAACTGCATGCTCCTGGGAAGCGTCAGTCGATCGGCCTAAAGCGGATTTAGTGTTCGTCGAGAGGACCTGCGCTTCCCAATGCCGAATGATTGATTATTGAGATCGCTAGCGAAGAGGGAACAATGGTTCAAGATTACTGTTGACGAAGTGCATCACAGACTCATGAATATTGCTTTTCCTTTTTTTTGTGTTGGAGACAAACGGAATGTATGTGCAAAACGATTGCTTTCTACAATATTCCGCCTCTTCACTTTCGCGTGCTGGTGTCCACTCAAGCATAACTCTCTTTATCTATTTTGTTTTTTCGATGCGCACGAACAAACGCAGAACGCATGATTGGAATACTAAGGCTCTGCCCAGCCCTTGCATAAGCGACGCCGGTTGATGGCTCTCAGCTTCTGCAGCTGCTTTCGAAATCAATCAGTTTCATGTGTCTCACAGGGAATAATGCGTCTCAGACAGAAGGCAGGATAGATTATTTCATGAAACATTCATGCATCCCGAACCGGAGACCGAGACGATCAACATGAGACCAGGAGAACCAACCTACGGGTAGGAAGGGGATGAAGGCACAATTGTCATTCGGTGTTTGATATCCCTCTGCTCCCTTGGACAGACTCAAAGTCCGGATGATGCACGACCAGCGTAGCTCCGTGCTATGCCTCTACGGAAGCATAAAAATGTAATAAAAACAGTCAACCGGAGAGTGAAAGCGATACAATCGATTGTAGGTTTCGGCTTTTTCTCCGGCTTGGTATGTTACTAGCCTCGCCCCTGTACACTTGCGGTGCACTCAACATCAAGCCAGGGAAGAGGGAACCCACGCGCAAGCATAAGACCAACACCACAAAGCCACAGCATCACCGGCGCAACTCGGTGAGCAGCATAAAAACAACGAGCAACCAAAACCGGCTCGATATCCATTTACACAACGCAAAGGCGAGACAAAAAGGTGGGGTGGAGTATTGATTTGATTATCCTGTAAATATCGGGCAAAGTATGGCTGATATCGTGTTGGTCGCCTAAGCACGGGAAACGGGCGTTTTGTACTGCAAAAACCTTCCATTTCCGTCAGAGCAAAACAATTCTCAACCCTTCGGAACAGACACACACACACACACATACTCAGCCCACGGTTACTGTGGTGGGGTTCGTGGAACTCTAATAAAAACAGGGAAACAACACCTACATAAATAAGGATGGCAAAGCGGCTGCAAAGCACTTTACAGAGTGGGCATGAGAAAGAGAAAGTGAGAGGGAAAGAGAGAGAGAGAGAGAGAGAGAGAGAGAGAGAAAGAGAGAGAGAGAGAGAGAGAGAGACAAAGAGAGAGAGAAAGAGGGAGCGACTCCTGGTTATCCTGTTTGAATAGTTGAAGCTCAGCTACCGCACAGGATGGTCCCGACAATGGTACGAAGGGAGGCTCTTGGTACACGGGAACCAGCACCAGCAACGGCAAATACCCATAATGCACTGGAAGGTGGAAGATGTATTTCATACATTATGGCGAGCGTCTGGAGAAAGCCGCCGACATGGTGCACGTATGTATGCGTGTTTGTGTGTATGTGTGTGTTGCTCAAAGTGCCGCTGAACTGATGATGAGGTCTTTCCTGTTCCAAGTGTACGACTACGCCACCGTTGGCCGTACCCGGTTGGCGGAACCAGATGCAAAACTATACATTACACATAACCAGGCAGTCCCGTAGTCCCGTAGCTATAATAAAGTGGAACTATTTATGACCAGCACGCCATGTACGGTGTACGTCCCACGTATATCCGGTTGGTATGAGGGCTTGGACCACAAGATTCCAACTTCGTGCCAACGGTGGGCCACCGTAAACCTGTTGTGTTCCGGCCCGGTAAAAGGACCGGTCGCGCTGGTAGCATACGATCATTGTTAAACGCGGTGGCTAAGCAGCACACACTATCAATCAAATCGTTTATAAACATTTACTTCAATGCAAATAGGCACCAAAAAGCGGAACGGTTTTCTTCCAGTCAATGAAAATGGGACAAGTCTTTTGCCCCACTTTTTCCTTCTTGCCTGGAGTTTCAGGGCATTCGCTCAGCAGAGGATCTTAAAGCCGTTCGTTGCCCATGCAGCCCATGTCTGTTCATCTGCATTCAAAGCGGTGTGCGGTGCCTGCGTTGTGCACTTGACGGAGCACTACTCGTAAATTACTGTCGACGTTGGTGAAGGCGTAACCGAGATGAGGTGGTCGGGTGCGGGACCGATGATTTCGGTGGCATTCGTGGAACTTGCGAGGCCACAAAGATCTGGTAGGTGCTTCTGGTGGATGACGACGATTTTGGTGGCCAAACCGTCCGTAATCTACCGTCGCTGTCGTCCGTTCGCTCGCTCGCTCGCTCGCTCGCCCGACCCGTGATGTGATCCATGGCAGCTTTTCGGAGAAATTTTCGCCCAAACTGCTTAACCGAAATTACTTCGCTACGATGAAAGTACGTGAATAATTACCGCTTTGGCTGCACGATGGAACCAGCAGCACGATGAAGTGTGATTGCTGGTTGGGTGGCTGGCTGATGAGATGAGTGTCATCTCGGCGTGAAAAATTCATTTCCTGTAAATTCAAAGACACAACCACTGCGCCCCTTCTGCGGGATATGAAATTGAGACAGACTTGATGGTTCTCCTCTGGGGCAGCGTTGACGGCTGCAGCAGCAACAGCATCTTTTTTTGGGGGGAGTGTTTTGGGTTTGATTTAATTTTCGTCGCCCTCGAATACATGCTCCAGTGAGGAAGTCCTTGGAGTGGAGCGGGTTCGAGACACCGGCTATTTGTGTACATTGAGTTAATCTGAAGTGAAGAACGAAGAATCGAGAAAGTCAGAAAAGGTGACTCCGGAGGGGGTGTTTCGTGCTCAAGCTCATCTCGTTTGAACTGCGGCCTCGCCGGTTTTCGGTACATTTCCTTGTCTGGTCTTGTTTCGTTAGACACAGGGAGACAGAGCGAGATCGAGAGAAAGAGTGAGATCAGAATGGAAGATAATCAACTTTGGGGTTATGAGGTTTTCGGTCGACATGAAATGAAAAGCCTCGAAAGATTCGTTTGACTGTGAACGATAGGAAACCACACATGGTTGAATTTTGCGCTCTGGGTGAATGGCAGTATCTTTCTAAGGCTGCAGTGTTGCCTTGTTGAGATGTCGTTGCTATGGACCCACGGAAATAGGTACGGAAGGAAGATAAAGCTCTTCCCTTGGATGTTGCCGAGTAAGAAAAAGAATCAGTTTAATACGTGGTACAAATCTTTTTCGGATTCAAAACAGAACGCTCGACAATATAAGACTTTCGTTATGTCGATGTGTAATGGAAATCGTCGATGCAAATGCGAACCATTCGCCGGTACACCATCAACATAACTATTCATGTATCATGCACAATGTCCCCTATATCTAGATGGTATTGATCGCAGTCGACTATCGGATTGTTGAAATGTGTTCCGTTGAAACTGCCATTACAGTTACCATTCGGCGTCCATATGATTTATGTGACAAAAGAGCACACTATATTCATATCACGTTACCCGAACAGAAATGGAGCGTGCTCAAATAGACCAAACGTGAATCAGAATGGGAATATCTAGTTCGTTGCATCAAGAGAACTGTTATTTCATACACTGTAATCATGACATGTGGCAATAGATACGATGCCGTTTGAACTGCTTGCAGGTTTACAATGACAAAGCTGATCGCAATTGAATTGAAAATTTAAATTGCTATTCGGTCAGCATCAAAAGTATCGCAATCACTTGCAACTCTGAAACCATTTTCTAAAATTCCATCACAACCTTTGCTACACGTCTACTTGATATCACATTGTATCCAAGCGCTAGCGTGGCAGTGATGCCAGCATAAATCTCTTTCACTCGGCGGACAGTGACGACAACTCCCCTTGACAGATACCAATCCCCCTGAAATGCCATAAAGGTAAAAGTCCTGCTTGATTATTAATATGCTGGCTACGGCGAAGCATATGTAAAACATACATCATTTCAATGAAAGCCAATTTAGCTCTTTGCATATCCTTCAAATCATGTCCTCACCTCTCTTCTGTGCGAAAACCGTCAAGTGAAATATTGATAAAACGCTGCGGATGAATCCCCGGGCACCTGGTGTATGTGTGTCGGCAAATCTTTAATGTTTGCCGGCCGGATACGCGAACAAAAACTCGAACATCACTTGACTGCCGCTGCCTGTCCACCGTTGTCAGTCAGTGTGGCATCGGCCGAGTGGCGTGGTATTCGCGTTGTAAATGGTTTTCCAATCGCTACCAGTAAGAAGGCCAGAGGGGTGGTCGAGAGAGCAAAATAAATTGCTTGTTTATGTGGAAAGCATTTCTTTATCGGTTGTCGTTCGCACACAGTGCCACTACGGAAAAGCCACAGCCCGAACGGTTGTGTGGAGCCTGTCCCATTTCGTTCTTTTTGTTTTTTTTTGTTTGTTTTGTTTTTCGTCTCTCCACCATTTTGGTTGCTCAATTTCATTCAAGGCAATCAGTTCCGCGGTGACAGTGTTGTGTGCCGGGTGTTCGGTTGTTGTTCGTCACATTGGTTGGAACGATTGCAAATGTAAACCTCAGCTGCTGCTGCTGCTGCATACAGTCCCACGGAGAGCATTGGATGGTATGCTCGATTGGGTCATCTGTTGAGTTGGTACGTTCGAACGCGAGACAATGCATTCGATGTTTACGATCTTGCTTCGATTGGTTTATTGTTTTATGTGACGCTTGGCCTGGGCATTGTTTTACGATGAATTCGAGGTTCCAATTTTGCGAACCATTCGCTCCGCTGCCATTTGTTTGCGATGGCTCCGTAGCTCCGTGAATTTAAGCGAATGTTTGACGAAACTTTCGTCATGCTGGTTTCGCGTGTGAGTGATGATTGATCGAATTGTGTTCGAAAGGATAGCAAAACGCATACAAAAAAATCATTTCGTATGGAGGCGCCAGGTGGTTCGCTTTACGAAATCCCAACACTGTCGTTCTCTACTGACGGTGTAAGCTGAGAAGATGAGTAAAATCAAATGTCTTAATCATCTTCTTGCACTCAATGTCAGCTGCTCTCTCGATTGGTAGAGATAGTGGTTCGCACTATTGCTCCGCTTTCAGCACAGTCCAGAAAATCAAACCCGATCATTACTGTCACCGGTGATAAAGTCATTGACGGTCCCGTCTGCTGTGATTGATTAACGTGCTGGCATGAAATCACCGAAAACCCGTGCTCCGAGCAAGACTCTGTTACGCAGAAACACTCAATGTCTCCCAACCTCTCTCTCTCTCTCACGCCTTCTGTCGCCACCTTCACGGTTGAGCGCATTCAACATGTATCATGTGGTGGTGTCTGCAGTTATTGACATTTAGTGTGATTAAGACAAGTCACCCGGCTTTCATTAGACGTGGTTCCTTCTGTCGGTTTTGCTGGCGAAAGCAAAAAACAAGAGAAGGTAGAGCTTCCTCTTCATCGCGCACTCGCGAAGTAACACTCGAGGAATTGATTGATTGCTTTCTTGTGCTCGGGCGACACGCGAACGGTGGTGATGCCAATGAATTGGTGCGTTTAACTCCAGCTTCGATTCGATAAAGAAAGAGCAGTATCTTCCTCGATCTCGAGTGTATCGAAATGAGTTTTCGTCGTGAAGTAATTAATGCAAATGATGTTATAAAGAAGCACAGTTCCTGGCACAGTAGCCCGAACCGCTAGCACGCGCACTGTCTGGATCTAACTGCAAAGCCCTTGAAGCAGCTCCTAAGCTCCGAGAACAACATCACCACAGGACGTACCGCAGCGTGCCTACGTGCAGATGGCACAAGATGTACATCCTGCTGCTGCTGCTGCTGCTGGTGCTCCACAGCGAGAGCGCATTGTGCATAGAACGCTGCATAGATCATGCTGTGGTATCCCGCAGCTTATCACATTTATCATCGGATGATTAGCTGCAACTGCACCGGTCGGAGTTCCTGTTGATGGCGCGATCTGGTCGGAAGCATGAGACGCAATGAGTAATGAGGTTTTGTTTTCATGTAGAACCCCTTACAAAAGCCAATGCCGGGAGCTTGAAAGGCCTGACAACTTTCTCCTAATGGCTTGATTACAAGTCAGCGTGACAGCTGAAATGCCAGAACTATCCGGCACAACAACCGGTACTGTACGGTGAACGCTCCTTTGGGAAACCGACCCAACCCGATGCGGTCGAGCAGTGCGAATGGGTATATTCTTTTCAACATTTGTGGCTCAGCCCGGGGAGCTTATCGGAGTGTATTTATCTGACGTCACACAGCGGAAGACACCACCGGCTGGCAGTATTTATAATCCATTTGCTGTAGTAGCGAGCCTCAACGGCGAGCGAGACCGTGCCGTTTCTCACTAGGACGATATCTAGGAAGGGCAGCAACAACAGCCAAGTACATATCCGGAAATGACAGACGGACCAATGGAAACTGGGTTTCCCCGGGCGAAGGGGGCTGCCCCGCTAGCCGGAAAAATACACAAAAAAGAATTTATCTTTTATTTTCCCAGCAGGTCTCTCAAATTTCGGTTGAATGGGTGGACTGTTGCGGGGCAGGGACAAACCGGTGTTGCGATGGTACTTCGTCTGCGAAGCAAGCCTAACGAAGCGAGGAATTGTTGAAATGTTGTGTGCGAAATGTGTCGGTGTGGCGCTCTGGTCCAATGATAAGCCTTCTGGGCGCCTCCAGGGGTGGAGGGGGCACAAAACAAACGAAACATTGCCACGTGTGCGCTTCTACGCCATCCATCAACGATGCGGTGTAAGCGTGTAAGCGAGAACTGGGGAGGGATGAAGCGTAGAGATTTGTTCACTTCAATCTCTGCCTCGGTATGTCGGCCTTCAAAATTAAACTTCGGAAGGCTTTGCAAAAGTCCTTTCCGGTGCGGGCACCAGATTTAATCTGCATTTGATTTGCAAGCACCACCAAATCATAAACAGCGCGTCTCGAGAGACCGACAGTGGCTCACACACACACGTTGCCATTCAAGGTTGAGCTAGCTTGGAATTTGTTAGTGATGATGGTGGCTGGTTGGGATTTATGATGGCTTCCGCAACGAAACGCTCGGATTAAGTAACCGGCATTGAGTGTTTGAAGTTCACCCAACTTCAAAGTAACTAACGGCAACGGAAGTGAAAATTAAACAAATAGATCCTGCCTAACGAACCAAATGCTCGCCTTCGTCAAGTATGTCATGGTGTATCAAGTAGGCGTAACAAGAATATCGCCTAACCTTGGCCTACTGAAAGGTGGGGAGGGGAGAGGGGGCTGCGAACGCTGGAAATATTATTCTATTTATGACATCGGGGACTCAAATTTGTCAGAGGCTCATGATAAAAACTTTTGTGGAACATGAACCTCTGTGCTCCCCCCCCGCGAGACACTTTGACTGGCCCAGGATGTCCAGCAACATCGTCGATTTAGTGCACACAAACACAAACCCAGTTTGCCAGCCACCAATGCATCCTCGTGTAAGCCTCCTCGGTTAGCCATCACCACGTGCTGAGGCTCGCTTTCACCTGAAGAACCACCATCAAGTGGCACGTGTAGCAGAACAAGCGATGGTAACGTTTCTGCAAATTAACACAACTTCTAGGGTAGCGGGGCGTTCGGGTGGACGAGGAGGTGACATGGAAGCTGTGACGCTGTGAGCATAACGTCTCTATCAATATTTGCCCAGTGTCATGCGCCCAACCTGAGCTGAGCCCTCGATGTCCTCGACTTCGACGACGAAACTCACTGCTTACGGGGCCAAATATGGTGGACGAAACAAAGTAAACTACTTGGAAGAAAGAAAAAAAACTTTTCCATTTCCTTTGGCCAGCATTTCGACCGGCACCGGCAAAACCGGCAGAAGAGGGCTCGGAAGTTCCGATGAATCTATAACGCTGGTTGACATAATGGCATCTCTTCGGTCTCCATCTGTTTGTCCCTTTTGACACCTGAAGTTATCAGTAAAGTATGAAAGGGGGGAAGTGGGAGGGGAGCGGGGAAAAAGTTCTTCATGTTTAGCATTATGATGCCGGCTTTACTTAACAACAATGTTTCGTTTTTTTTTATTCGTTCAACGATGTGTTTGATGTTTTCTGCTGATTAGAGTGACAGAATGATGTATGTTTCAGCATCATCGATAACGCGGAAAAGCGAAAACCCCTGGCACGCACTAATTGCTTTAACACGAGGTTAAGCGTGATTCGCATACCGAAAGCATTGGCAGATACCATCTCGTGCTTCACGTGGTCCGAGTGCTTTGAACTCTTCTCACATCTTCCACCTACTGTACACACCTGCACTATAGTGTGTAGGTGCCCGAGGGCTCTGTTTTATGACACTTTTCCGTGACACAGTGCCATCGAGCCGATTATCGCCATCGTATCGGACGGGAATGGGCGTAAAACGTTCGTTATTAATTCAGCAGGACACATAGTGGCTACCGTCCCTGTGGTCACCCGGTGCGTGTGTGGTCATGCAGGTGCACGAGTGTTTGCATTTCTGTCTGTTTGACGTACGTTTGTCACCATTTTGTTTTCCTCATCCACCGTTACATCGTTTGTTTTGTGAAAATCCAATGAAAAGAGCCTCGGAGGTGCCTTCGTTGACTCGACCGCGAATTTTGTTCTGCTATTCGGTCTCGACAATGATTAATCACAGTAGGCCGGAGGTCCTTACCCCCCTCCGAACATGCTGCTAAGCCCCACCTTCATTAGCGGTCCAGTTGGGATCGCTGCAGGCGTAATGAAGGAGGCGTTGGGGTACTAACGCAATTCTTCGAGTAACAACCCAACGCCAACCTACGCGTGAGTTCAAGGGGAGTTCATAAATGAGTTGCAAAATCGTCGGCCGGCATGTCGTGCGCAGCAGTTACTGCTGGTAGGACGATGACACCCTGTGCGACGTCCCACGAGCCTTCAAACACCCGTTGTCGGTACGTTGTCTGGCGAGTGGTTGGTTAGACGAACAGAGGATTGCGCGGAAGGGTACCCTGATTTAAATGTATTCAAAAATGAACCCTACGCTTGCGGGTGGGTTTTGTGCCGCGTAGCCTTTTTGTCACAAATCATTCTACCGTTACGGGATGGTCGGTGGAGAGTAGCAAAGTGAGCGAAGTGTCCTCACCGCGACCCCCCCCCCCCCCCTAACGGTCAAGGACTTACGGTACGGGGCTGGGATGGTTTGGTTATTTATGCGTAAAATGGTTCAACAGTCACTCTGTCCTCTGCCAACGCAACATTGTTGCGTACCGGCCTGTTGTAACGTAGATTTCGGCTACATTCCTTCCTCCATTCTCCCTTAAACAGCGCAACTGAGGCGTTACTACGAAGGGCAAGCACCCTATGGTATAAGAGCACCGAGATTTTCAGTAAATTGGCCACAGGCCTAGTACAGGCTGCCCCCAGGGGGTGAACTGTCACTCCCCGGGTTCACCGGTCATCCTTCTCGGCGACGTACACGAACGGTTTTTTGCGCTGTTTCTTTCACATTTCGTAGCGAGCCTAATGCCAACCAGTGGTAGCTATTATAGTAAATGACATAAATAAGCGAATGGCAAACTCAGCTCGAGTCTGGAATACTGCGGGCTCACACACACACACACGCACACATTGGCCCCATTAAGGTCCATCTGGTGGATCGCATTCGTACAGGAACCTTTCATAAACGACCATTTAATGGTGCTCAACCCATCGGCCGCTGGTTGTCCTCCAGCAGCGAAGCGATGCCTGCATGGTAGTGGTGGTGGTGGTGGTGGTGATGCGTGGCAAAAGCTGGCGCCTAATATTTTCCCCCGAAAATGTTGCCTAGTCATACTCGAGTGTGCACTTCGCGTACCACCACCACATTGCGATGATATGTTTCCGCCTACTGCAGAGCTGTTCGTCCGCGATACATTGATGCCATTGCCTGCTATCGCTGTCCTTCGCACTCGAGCGAGTTCGTTAAAGCTATACTACACTGCCTGTGCGAGCCCGTGGTCTGCAGATTAAATGCAAACAACGCGGTCATTGCTGGATTGTTGGCAGCAGCTGTTGCTGCCGCTGCTGCTGCTACTGTTGCGCCCGCCTATTAGCTTAATCACCGAATGTGCTGACCGTTGGAAAATCGGAAGCCACAAAGTTAACTCCATCTGACGTCGCTGGAAGATGTAATCGGAATGATGATAATCTCATTAACACTCAACGCCCATGAGCACACGACCAATGAATAACTGTGCTTTCCTGGAAGAATCAACATTTTTGATAATCGCGGGTCATCCCGGTGCTTTAAACATTCTTTTTTTCTTTACATGAAAAGGATACTCTTGCGTGCTCCCCGTAAGAACACACATACCGGCCGCTGGTGTGTCGTTATGAAACCGCCAGCGAAGAAAAAGTGTAACGAGCTTAACCGGCTCGCGATGATACATTATGCACTGGGTGGAAAATGGAGAGGAATGAAAAACTAGTTCCCAGTAGAGCTCGCAGTCCATGCTGGACGAAAAACGAGACCAGGATGCTTGGCCTGGAGGATCCGCGATAAATGATGACGTGATGATAAGAAGTAATAATGGCTGTTTGCTTGGAAATCCCTTTCGGCCAAACTGACTGGTGAAAGCGCACGAAAATCCCTCCTCGAATCTCCGCTCACCACTGTGTATCCCGATGAAGGAGGTGGATAGACTTTCTAACATCTTTCTTTCTTTTTCCCCATCCCCTTTCCTTCCGTTTTCCGGCTTACTTGCCTTCCTGCAAGAACGGTTTGTCACCTCGGCCCTCGGTACTCGCTGTGTTTGAGATTTATGCTCCGGTCCGGAGTTTGACTTGGTGTTCTCGCTCCCGGTGCGCAAACTGTCAGTGCTCTCTCTTTACACTTCTCTTTCGTCAGGGCAGTGCCGCTGGAGGGCACAGGAGTTTACATTTTATATTGCACTCGGACAATGGTGGACCCGGTGACGGTGACGGGATCAACGGACGGAGACGAAACTGACGAAGAGCATTACCGCCGGGGCAGTGGGATTGAAACATCTCCTATGATGAATGTGGCTTCGTTGTGGATGGTTACCCCGCAGCATCACGACGGCAGGAGCTTATCTCGCGTTCGTGTGTCGTAAAAGGATGTCAATAGCTGTTGAGCGGAGCATCCTGTTATCTTTTCCTTCCACGATGCTATTGCTATTGCTTTTGATTGATCGTCTTTCTGTCGCCGCATCATTAATCGGTAAAAAGTATCTTACGCTGGTTGACCAAAGGTTGGGAAAACATCGGCACGCCAGATTCGTTTTACAAAGTAGGCTTTGCAGTGGGATTTTCAGAATGCAGACCAACTGTGATGAGATTGGATTATTCAACTCATCCTTAACTCAGCATCAAATACAATTCGAACCATTACTTGGCTCCTTCACTATCACTTTGAAGTGATTTGTTTCAATCGTATCGAACGCCATAGTATGTTAAGAAGCGCGATGGTGAGTGGATTCAGCTTAACCTGGAACGGTTTCGAACGACAAAATCAGAAAACCATTACCTCGACAAAAGACTTCCGCTAACACGAATAATGCGCTCTTAAGACAGTCGCGATATCGCACTCGCCGCAGGACGTCGCCTCTCTCTCTCTCTCTCTGGCGCGTGGAAAGTGAAGCAAAGCAAGACAATCAAATGGGACAATGGCAATGAGTGTATTGGATTGAACGGGGCATAGCAATTTGCAATTCCGATCAGGAACACCCACTTGCCACCGGGAGGATTTCCCAGGGGTTCATTACACTTATTTCGAAATCGGATCGTTAATCCAGCCGCAGGTTGCGACTTAGTGGATCAAATGTAAATTCATAAGAAGCCGAACGGAATCAAATTATAGGAAAAGCTTCCTAGTCGCCTTGTCCCACAATGTAGCTCAATCATCAGCAGTTAAAGAGAAGCCATCTGAATTAGAATAAATTGAAGTTGATCTTCTTTTTCAAACATTATTACTAAGTTATAATTCATACTCCAAATATACGTCTCTTTGGAAAATAAAACATCGAATCGAATAAGATATAATATTCAATCAAGAAGGAATTTGTGAGTTCAATGCACAATTTCATCGCTCGACGGTGCGGCTTAGCGAATATTCATAAAAGGTAAACCGTTGGTTTATAAATGACTGCCGGATGAACGGCCATCAAAACTGAGCAATAATCGCTCGACGTTATGAAATCTCAGCTAAGTTATGCCAAAACGGATCAAACGAAATTAGATTCCGAGCGTCAAATATGATGGTTTTCCTTCCTTTTTCCATCCGAATTCTACCAAGATGCCGGTTCTCCCGCCATCTTCGGATTTCATTTTCCACCAAGCCGTAATAAGATGAAGCTGCTGAAAAGTACATCAATGGCATCGATTGGGATGTATTGCGGGTGCTGCAAATGCAGTGCACGTTGGAGAGCTGTTTGCCATTTGACCTACCACGCGGGAAAGTTAACAATTGTTCCCAAATGGAAGAACTTTTAAAAAAGTCTTTTTTTTTCTATCACCCGAGAGCAGCGATAGAGAAGTGGTCTCTTTCTTGGCCTTTACTTGACCGAAAGTCAGACAAAGTTGTGCGTCCGGTGCTCCGTGCACATGGCTCGAACTGAAGAAAAGGGCCCGAGAGAAGCTAGCTGGCTAGCCGGTGGCGTTAGCCGTACGATTGAAACTTTGCTGACCAACCCGGGAACTGGCTAATGAACAAGAAAAACAGGCGCCTTTTGACTTTTGAAGGCGTTTCATTAATTAATTAGAGTAAAGCATTTTACCCATGAGTCGTTAAAATGATGAGGTCGCTTCCCTAAAGAGTTCAGCTCTTCGGACCGGTGTTTTCCTTGTGGGTTTTCGTTCCTTCCCTTTCCCTCCTCCCCTAGCCCAAGGGGTAATCCATTTCAACCCACATGGTTCATGATGGATGTAGGCTTTTGTTTTTCCTCTATAAAAAAGGTCGCTCATTTTGATGTGGTTTATGCGTTGGCACGTTGCCGTCAGTATCTTTATCCCTTCACTCGCTTGACTGCTTGGGGTGGACTCCCACACGCACACACGCATACACACGCACACACACACACATATATATGAGCCACTCCAAACAACAATAACAAAAAAGGTTTTCATCATTACTTTCAGCTAGATTTGTGGAGTGTTAATCATGTAATCAAAGTGAGAGCGAATTAACGAAACCACCTGGTCCCCTTGATGTGGTTACCCTGTATGTTGACATAGGTCTCTACTGTCTTTGGCATTTCATTCGTTAACCGTGACGCTTTGCACTAGTTGGTGCCGAACCGCAATGCGATTTACCATGAAAAGAGCGACATGGACGGCATTATCTACTTAATTCAGGCTTGAATCCCGATCCTGTTTGGTAGCGGTCAGTGAGAAAGGATTATGAATTACATCATTCATTGAGGCTTCATTGCGCGGTACATTTAAGCTTCACCATCGGATAGCATGAAGTAGGTTATTGAAATGAAACGCAATGTGAAGCTCAGTGGACGTACTGGACCACTATAGTGGTCGTTTTATAATCATTTATAGACTCAATTGCGGCCTAAATGATGTCAACCTACAACAAATCAAACGCGAAATGGATGTTGGGACATTATCTAATCAACTTAACCACCGAGCCACCCAAGTCTATCCAGTTATGCTCCTTAGCATTCAAGGACGGGACCCTAAGATGGGTGATCTCCTTCGAACTCACCAAATGCCATTAAAGATAACGATGAACGCTCATTGTGTTTGGCTGCGGGTGCGATTGTATTTCCAATTTCCGTTTGAAAAAGGTCGCCCCACTGCGATGCTGTTTATTTACTCCGGAGGGAATCTCAAATCAAAATCATCTTCTGTTTGCTCGATTTTCTTACGATCCGGAGCCGCTCGCTCCGTAAACCGTCGAAAGACCGTGTGGTTTGGCACGGTCAGAGTTATCTTCCTCTTTCTTTCGATCGTTTTCTTTTTCGATTTTTGGCTCCAAAATGGTCGATTGAATGGTCGATTCAGCGTTATAATATTCATTTTCGGTGACGAAAATGTTCAACTCTCCAGTCCTGCGGTCTTGCAGCACCAGCCAAACTTTTGCCTCCCACACGATGATGAAAGACTCCTCCTCCGAAGGTTCTATGATGGTGTGAAGTCCTCGAGTGAATGGGGATCCTTCCGCGAAAGAACGATGGCCTCTGCTATAGCAAATTCCTGCGCGAAATTCTCCCGATTTTTTTTTGGTTGCTGTTGTTCGACTATTACGAGCGTAGCTAATTTCTAGGAGCACATTTTTGGCCCAGAGCGGAACGGACGAGGTGACGCAAAGAATGTGCTGCAAAGTATCAAACAACAATTATGAAAATTTATCACTCTTTTCCAACAGATATTATTTCCATTTCCTGGGAGTGGGGAACGGGTTTCGGCAGCAAAAAAAAACAAAAGGAGCACTGCAGCAGAACACTCCAGCCGAGCATGTTCACCGTCCGGTTGTAGAACTCTTCGGGCACTATTCAAACAGCTGATGCTGAAAGTTTTCATACCACGAAAAACAATTATCAGGTTTTTGGTTACTCGCTACCACTAATGCTGGCAGCTTTTGCCAAGCGAATAGTTTGAAATCACTGGAAGTACAGCGTAAAGTGAAACCACCACCGTATACTTTCTGGAATAGTTTCATCTTCTGTAAAATATAGCAAGCATTTAGGGGGATTCTTTCGTACAAACTTTGAACAATAGTTAACGCTCTTAAAGCGCATCACCACTGGCAACCATTGAGGGGAGTTTCCTGCTGGACGTGTTGGACACGCGCCTCATAACATGGTTTTCAATAATCATCCTGAGGCGAACGGAGCTTAATGCACTCGCCCAAGTGTACTCGGTTTGAGGGGTGCTCGCCAAAACAAACAAAAAAAAAACAGATCGTGCAGTGACCATGGGATGCTGCAACGGAGGATGCTTCTATGCGTCCCGTTTTTCCCCGGGAGGGAAGTTTCAATATCAGGAAACGAAGCACCGTTGCTCTCATTTCTCTTCATTATACATAATTCCATTTGGTGTGCTTCTCGTCGAAAACGAAAACGAACTCCGCCCCCGAGGGGGCCCCGGTAGGACATGGCGCATCTTCAGGATATTCGTTTCCGCCTCACACCGACTGAACAATAAGAATGCAACAGCATTGCGCCCACTTTGTATCTCCCTCCCTCCGCTCCGTGCTCGATTGCTCGATTTGCATTCAAAGCGCGACGGGCGCGAAGAGCGATCATCGGTGAAGGAGAGGGAGGCAAAATTTAATTTACTTCTCAATGAACGGAACACCGAACAGCAATGCGGCTCACAATATGCTTCCTGTAGCACAGAACACAATGGATCCGGGAGCTGCGTTGTATTGCATGGCTTGAGCTCAAAGAAGCTATAATGCTTCGAACATAGCCCATCACATAGCCCCCACTGTACTGTGGCCATTGGATTCCTGGCATGGCTTCGCTTCTGTAAACAGGAACCTAAATAGGATGGTGATTGTGTTGATTCGTCTCTTTTCGGGCAGAACTCGTCCCAAAATTACACGTTTCACCGGAACGGCACGATCACTGTGTGCCGGGTGAGAATTAATTATAAATCCATTTCAGTGCTTTGCTAACGCATAAACACCGATCGATGGATGGCATTCAATTACCTATCGATGGATCTTTCTGTTGGTGGAAAGTGCGTGGAAAAGTAAGGAGGAAAAAAACAATAATTTGCAAATCATTGGCCCACGGGAGAGTGATTAATTAATGTACTTGTTTGGTGGATGTTTCATTTTGGGTGTACCAGCAATAGGGGGCGGGCATGAGGTTCCGGCGGGGGAGGGAAGTGTGTGCTAAATTGAAATAACATTATGGTGTATGCAGGAGAGACGTGCGAATGGAATAAATTATTTGCTTATCGCTAGCCACCATCCAATGCGATGCGTACCGGTGCAAGGAAGTAGATTGGAAGCGGGGACCTATCATAAATCGTGTTTTCGTTCCATGAAAAGATAATGCTACACTCGCGAGCAATGTATATGACAGCTCGATACAGTTTGAATTGCAAATGATGAGCCACATGATTGCTGCTACCGACTGGGATTACTGGATTAGGCACTGGATAGGGGCGGGAGGGTGCTACGTGTTTATGCTCATGTCGAGCTTGGTTATGACCCTATCATGATTCCTCTTTTTTGCTCTTCCTCTTTCTTCACTCCACGGCATGCCATGGTTCTTATCACATAATTAAATATTCATCAACATTGTGGTGCGACACAATGAATTTAAAGATGCTCAGAATAAATGACCAAAATACCGGAACAAATAACAAACGTTCAGGAATAATAGCCGTAAGCTCATTATGCTATTAAGAAACCGGGTCAACATTCGATGGTTCACCGAGTTTAGCTGTATAAATTAGATAACGGATCTGACTAATGGGAGGGACCGAAGGTTAATTTGACCGGTTGAATTGGTTTCGCGAAAGGTTCTGGATATCGCAATGAGGAATCTTTGCATAGCAAATGACTGATGCGGAAGTGACCAGAATAAGCGACCCAAAAACGAATAATTAACAGATTAGTGCTTTGTCACAAGTTTTCCGCCTAGGAGAAGGTAGCATCACCGGCGAGAGAGCTAAAAATGATGCAATTAGCATTTGATAGTCACTGCTGAAGGGTCGGCGGAGAAGAGTTATTTTTGTTGCTCTCAATACTGTGCCAATTTTGGGCGGTTGTCTACGGTATAATTTGCCCATTTGACAGCCCAAGCCCAAGAAGCTTTCAAAGAGTATTTCACACAGAAGCTAAATGGAATTCGAAGAAAAACTTCCTTAATTCATGGAGTATTCTTCATCGTTCTGTCTGGGGCTGAGTGAAGATACTCCTTCAGTTACAGTTTCTTAAAGGAATGCCGTCAATGATCAGCATCTTGGCGCATACTGAAAGCACGTAGCGTTTTAATTAATTTCTGGTCGGTTGTGAAATTCCTTCGCGTCTAGAGTATTCGGAGCTTCGAAGAAAATCAAACTTCAACATTAGCTTTTCCAGACGGTTCCCTCTTGATAACGAAACCCCTTTCTTGGAATAATATTCAAAAAAGCAATGGCATTGAGCTGTACAAATATTTGCATTGCATAGATTGCGTGACTCCGATGTTGGTTTCATTGCTGACCGGCGAGACAAGCATAATAAAATGTGCAAGCCCACCTTACAGAAAGCGGTCATTAAACGAGAACGACTGGCTGGGCAGCGGTATGTCAGCCTGTCAAACTGAGCCTGTTGAGAACTGTTATTGTTGCGACGAAATAACTGGGCCCAAGGGATGAAAAACACTTGTTAGAAACTGTACCCCACGCTTCTGCCACCTTCTGCTACCACTGCTAGTGTGCTGTAATGTGTAGCGAATGCAACGTTTCCTCTCCAAAAGTTTGTCAATGTCAATGTTGCTTCTTTGTTATGACGTCATAAACAGACCCAGTTTCAAGGAAATCATCTCATTAAAGCGACTGTGAAACGGTATCCACCGACCGGAAACAAGCGAATTATCGTCGCTGATGTTCGTTTCGGTGGAGCGATCTTTTTCTCTTTAAAATGACCCTTCCTCAAGGTAATTCTATTCAACCGATGGCTGTGGTTGATACCTTCTAGGTAAAATGTGAAATGTAAATAATGAGGTAACCCTTACCTCACGTAAGCCACCTCAATCGTTCCCTTTTTAATGATATTCAATGTCGTCCGTGTTGCTTCGTTTCCATCTTAGAGGATCATTTACATTATGTGTGCAAGTGTAGGCAACTTTTTGAATGCTATGTTGCGTTCCTGAAACGATACTTGCATTCTAAATTTATAGTCAACTCAGTTAAGCTAAAGGCTACGTTGTCACATCGTTTTCGGAACGAGCTTTGTTGTTCGCGCTCAAAAATCGATACCGTTTCCACCGCCGTTTTTCAATAATTCCTACCTTTTTCGGTTGGCTTTTTCGCTTTATGCCTACGCCATCTTCAAATGCGGATCGGTTCATTACCGCCTCTTAAAAGCGTGGCGTAAACTTTTACTTCCGCGGCACATTTTAATAAACATCCCTTCCGCAAGCCCCGTACATCCGAATGGCATTTTTTTTTTTCGCAGAAAACCCCAACTTCAGGAACAAGAGCAACCTGAGAAGGACGATAATGTTACGCGAGGAGTAAAAAGTGGTAGACAAAAAAGGTACAATAATGGAACGAAGGCCACACCTAACGCACGGTCTCGTTCTGTAATGGTCCGTTCTTGTTCTGGATTTGCCGCTCACAGCAGTGCTGCTAATGCAGAGTTATTAAAATTTTATACAGAACACAGGTAATTTATTAGTGGGTTCTTCAATTTTGTCTGAGTGTTTCTTGGACTCGTGCGAAAAGTATGCAACATGTTTTTAATGGGTAACAATCAAGTTTACAAATACCTTAGCGGTCTGGCTCTCGCCGTGGTCTGAATGTTACTTATTTTACTGAATTTATGCATCGCACAACCTTCAGCATCTTGTACTGAAGCCCAAGATGCTGATGCAGAACAGCGAATTTTATGATGCGTAAACCGGGTCAATGCTTTTCGGGGCAGGAAATGAGATCAGATATTGTCTCAAGTTCCCTGGAAAAGAAGCAGCTAGCCGCTATTTTTGTCCCTGCTGGGAAGGGGCCATTGAATAACGATGGATTGAAGAGGTCTTTGGTGTTCAACTGTACTTTAAACCCGTCTTGGAACAAAGTCCAAGGAATGACTTATACTCGTCTCGTCCAATGCACAACACCATCGTCTCAGTTTGTTAAAATTATGCAGCATAAACAAACCAACAAACTTCATTACTGTCCGTAACCCTGTTATTGGAAATCTTAGTCAAACTCAGTCGTACGAAGCGAACATGTAAGGCTTCGAACTTCGAATATGATGAACAAATGGACATGCGAGCGTGAGCCTTTGAAAGCTGTAAACTGATTTCAAAGTTTTGCTCGACTTGGGGTATACTTTTGGAGAACTTTCGTCTTTGAATCAATACCAATCCATCGGATAAACCTTGAATTGATATTAGTTTCAGCTTGGTAGCTTAGAGAAACAATAATATAGTGTTCGGGAAGAACGTGCGGGCACATTCAATAAATCAAAATGTCGCAGCATAAAGAGCAGTCTATTGTATATTACCGATGTAATCTGTCATCGTTATTCCTCTCTTCGAGGGAACCCACAAGTTATGACTATCTGGTAGCCTCAATGCCAGATGCATTACTTATGATCCCGTGTATAAGGAGCAGGGGGCAGCCACAGCACAAAGCAGCCATTGTCAATTGCCGACAGATCTTATATGATAATGACAGTCAGAGTGGCTACGAAAGGGAATCTAATATTGGTCTCCATAGTCATGGCCTTACTTATTAAAAATGGATACTATCCACAACTGGCAGACATTAGATTCATATATGAATTACATCATGAATTACATCATGTAGCATCAAACGATTGAGCAAATATGTCCCGTCGAAACAGTCTCGTACTATGACTTTTAAATAAAATATTTGCCAAATAATATGCATATATTTAAATATGGCTTTGTACTAGGCAACCAACTTGAAATGTAGTAGAATTGTGTCAATAATTCTTGTAGCTACAAAAGCCCAAAAACTTAAAGACTGTCTAGCTATTCTATTTAGTAGTGCAGCAAACTTGCTCTGCGGGTAAAATTTTGGAACTGCTACGCTGCTCAGATACAGTAAGTAAACGGGAACGAATCATTGCGGGTGCAACAAATGGTAGACGGCATAAGCAAAATCTGTGTCCATGCTCATTGTTGAATAAATTTTCTGCCATGATCATGTGGCATGGCATATGATAGGTTAGTCTGGGACGCAAAAATCAAACGATTCGCCTGCGGGCTAGTGGAAGTGTACAGTTTGTTGGTCGCATAATTTTGCGATACCTTCCTTCTTCGGTCCGGAGAAATGTAAAAAGGTACGACTGGAGATGTTTCGGAAGTAAAAAGTATTAAGGCGATGCAAAAGCACAATCGCAGAGGTCTCTAGTGTTTTTACGGAATAAGCATATCGGCTCTACCGGCAAAACTGTAGCCTGCCATCTCCAGTTGTTTGCTCTATACAACCACAGTTACGTAAAATCATGCAAATAGCTCGAACTATCCCGGCCATACCTGCTTGCTTCCATGAGGAGAATGGACCGGCGTGATGCTAACGTCACGT
>NC_064874.1:4782500-4787500 GCF_943734745.1 Anopheles darlingi | reverse complement strand
TCCATTCACCGTGCTCTCCTTGGGGAGATGAACATTTGGACATCGGTACAACTGACGCGCAGCTGATGGGGTATGTATATGTGTGCCTGTGTGTTATCTGTAGCGAACAAAAAGTTTCTCTTGGCCGGGAGGCTCGTCTCGCATGGTCTGAAATATGACGACAGACGCAAATTAACCATGTGCGCTTGATGGATGTGCTACGCGTACTGCCGGCTCGGTAATGATTGCCAGAGGGAAAGTCCAAGTGGTCCAGCGTGCCAGAAGAACTTTTAGATACGCCCCAATGTACTCGCTCTATTTATACGGACGAAGCTGTGATGATACGCATGGGTATTGCCGGTCACAATATTAAAGCTAAATTTGGAAGCGAAAAGAGAATTTGCGATTTCTTAAGCAGCACAGAAATATCCTTCCTCATTCGCTTTCGCCGGTTACAAGTGTTCCTAGAACCTAAGATGATATTGTGTAAGCAGTGTAGTAGCAGAGGAAATACGCTTAAGGACGGAGTGAGTGGCACCCCGAAAAAGGACGAACCGAAGGCGTTTTCCCATTTTTCATCGAACGGCTCACTAATTCTAGCAGATTATCCACCATTTACCCAGCAATCTTGAGTGCTCCTCCTCGAGCACTGTAACCGTTGGTGAAGTCAACCTTTCGCCAGTGCTGGAAAATTGCTGGCTTTTGAAGCTGACTTTCCCGATCACTCAATCCTGCATACCACTGCAGCAGCAGTCCGTTTTTCTCAGAACTCCTTCCGCGCTTGCTTCGGTTCTGAAGTATACGCTCGTAAACTTCATCCACCACCCGGTACCCAAGATGCCCTGTTTCGGCGTGTCTGCGTCTGCTTTTGCGTCTGTATGTGTCTGTGATTGGGAATCGTAGCAACAGCAGCAGCAGCAGCAAGAGCAAGTCGTCGTTGGCTTTTTGTTCGATTTTTCCGAACCTCTGAACAGAAAATCGGAACTCTGGTGGAGCGCACGGCTCTCAGGACATCTTTCATCCTTACCATCCGGCGCAGCGCAAAAGCTGATTGCTTTTCCAATGCAGTTCAGCTGCTATTTGCGGGCGTTGCTGGATGAGCAAGATTGAATATTTGCAACGGTATTTCGTAGCAAAACCCGCCCTTCTCCTTATTCCAAGGTCCCAATACAGAAAAATGTTCTCTTCTGCCTGCTACCAACCTGTATTTGTGTGTATGTGTTACCAGAGCCGTGGGCTTTTGCTGATTGTAATTCGAATTTTCCACGCTTTTAAGAAGCGAGTGCCTTTCGGAGAATAGAGTGAAAGAGGGAGGAGGGGAGGGGAGGTCACAATTTGAATATGTTTTTCTTGCAAATGCACCCTACGGTGCACACCGCGTGATGGCACGATGACACAGTTTTCCATCTGCGACTCACTGGCTTTCGGTGTGGCATCAAAACCACGGATGGCTTCACCCGTGTCAGTTCGATGCTTTTGAAGGATCGATAATATTCCCAAAGCGACATCCCTCCACGCGGCCGGGGGGTGGAACCGTTCCACGATCCGACCCGCTTCTTCGTTCGATACCTTCGCGCGCTGTAACGGCAACACATTTTGTCACACGCACGCCGCAACTCCGCAAGCGCCGTTGCCGTTCTGTCGTTGACAAGTTGAAAGCGTTCCCTGAAGCGCGTGTGCTAGCCGAGGGTAATGGTGACGATAATTTTCGTGCAAACATAACGACGATGTACCATCGCTGCCAAGCCGGGCACAAGCGAACGCGGTTGCCTCGGAGACCACGTGACAGTTAGGAGGTCGGTTTTGATTGAATTACCGTCGAGTGCACATTGCCATCCCGAGCCAGTGCGATGGAATTGGGCAAAACGGCTAACGAGCTTACAAGCATTTCCATGATGCCATGGTGCCTCAAATGTATCTGTATGCAACGGGTCCAGGACGATCTTTTTGGTGGTTAATTTTGTCAAAGCTTAATTTGCTGTTCCTGAAATTCCTCATCGTCACATGGTCGCTTTCGGAAATTTAATCTCGTAGCGAATGCCACACGAACGGCGAATGAAACATCACCGTAAAACCTGTTGCTAATAATTATGTCGCGGACGTCAATGAGCAAAACGCAATTAACAATCTTTGATTGCAGTCCCTAAAGGGGGGTTCGGTCTCGTTTTTTCCCCCGTGGGTTAAACACCAACACTACCTCGAAAAGCACATCTGCTTCATGGGGAGCCCGGTTCCGCTGGCAAAATGGTGCCGCAAACCATTCGTGCAACGGGAAGGGGGTTTTCAATCATCAACGCAAAGTGCTGGTCAAACATTTTAAGCACCCCTTTTTCTCACCATTCTCTTTATGTCCGTTCTGAAGAGTCGTTATTACGTGACATCTGCAACGACGAAAGTGCTCCGCAAAATATCTCCGCTTTCGCTTGACGCATCTTGGAGCAACCTGGAATGGATGGATGGAATCAAGGGGCGGTGCCATACCACATGTGGTGGCATGACGTATAAATTTTGAAATTTCACTTTGACCACCATTCCACGACGGACCAACAGGAACAACACCGAGGCAGAGTGTGTGAGGTTACACGTTACAAGAAAGGGGCACACAGTGAGGACCGCAAGCTACACTATGTCAACGTTTGGTTCCACCCCAAAAACCCAACCCCGTGGACTCCCACCGGGATGTTTATGGTTGATTTATGTGGACCTACATAATTCATTCGACACTTCATGGGTGCCCCCTCACAGCCTCGGCCGGTTTGCGGCAAAAGTGAACGATTAATTTATTCCATCCACATCCGCAGCATTCCGGCCATCAACACTACCACTGTCACGGATCATCAGTTTCATTTCAATTCTACATGTGCATTGCCACCGGCCCACATGATATGATTGCGAAAACTCACTGAAATATGAAATATGAAACCACAAAATTATGAAATCATTCACCCCCTTCTCGGTGGGCGGCAACACAGCATGACTGTCGAGGGTCTGTCATAAGAGCATCGTTGCTCGACCCGTCCGTAAAGGCCAAACTGCCACGCGACCGTTTGACGTTAATCGACGATTAAATTATTTTTTTCCCTCGGGGCATAGGTCATGTGCACCTGGGCATGCACGGATTGACCCAAAGTACACGTACGTCAATCGACGGAAGTGTGTTTTGAGGTTGAGTGTAATTCGTTCCCTATTGTTTTGTAATTAATTAAATTAATTAAAACACACAATTCATTCAGTTCTACTCTCTTCACTGTAAACAGGAGTGGTTTTCAGCAATGCTTAACAAACGAGAAAAATGGCACTCTAAAGGTCCGCGGACTCGATTGCCCATCCATTAATGCTCCGTTAGATAACATGAAACAGCTGCAAAAAATCACATAGACTATGACCAATTCATCAACGAGTGATGTGATTTGGTTAGGTTGTTTTCCATCAGAGCCTGCTGCAATCGAAAAGCAATTTACTGATTTTAGTTTCGGCCATCAACAAACAACGTGGTTCGGTGAAAGTAAACTGAACATCCAACCAAACACTCTGTTCTGCTTTAAAACTTGTTTAACTAATCTCTTTTCAACCGATAGTCGCGTTAGCAATACAAATCGATCCTTTACCGTACATATCGATAGAATATTCCAGACACTTGTTGCTGTTTCGATCTTTGCTACAAAATAAGACACTACATAGATTTGGCACATAAAACACGCTTACACACATACACACACACACGCACGCGTGAACGGTGGTAACTTTTTTAGCAAGATCACGTTTTTCAATGTATCTCTTCGTCAAACGTGACCGGCACCGTCACAGTTGTCGCTTTCCGGGGCAGTACTCAGGATCACGGTCGACCGGGTCGAAAGAATTGAACATTCTTTGATGCTCCGACACGCCAACACCAACCAATCACTATTTTCCAATTTCGCTTTCCCGAAACTTCTTCTGACGAGTCCTGGAAAGTAAGTAATTTTTGTCCGAATATCGATACGGACGGTATCTTTGGGAAACAGTAACCCTGTACCAGTTGGCAACATGTTTGCCATGTTCATCGCGGTTCCTTGTTGCAACCCTGCGTGGAAACCGAACCACAGCAACAGGCCCCAAACGGGTGGTTTCTGATTTGGTTTCCGTGTCCGGATTTTGTTTCCAATTTACTCCTACCGTTAGTTTCAGTTGCTTTTTGGCATGGAAACAGTGATGAAGCAGCGGTGTTAGTCATTTAGATGGACATTTCTAGCTTTCCACTCGCACCAGACCAGGGCTACAGTTCCTTGGTTGGTGCACTGATATAAATGAGGTTTTTGAAGTTAAATTAAATTTCACTGCCCGCCCTACAGAGTGCCGAATGGGAATGCAAATGCACTCTAGCTGCACTTACGGGTCGTTGCGAGATCGCACGCAATGATCACTTCACAGGATGGAATCGGTTGCCAGGAGCCAACGGCGGTCCCTTTCTATTAGCTGCAATGTGCACCACTCGGCTTACGGTCGAGCGCGAGTTAATGTAAAGTTTGTGGAATGTAGTTAGCGGCAATGCGGTCGTTTGGTCGAAAGGCTTGTGCGTAAAAATAGACTCCTCTACCACGCCAGCAATCCCAAGCGCGTAATGAAGAAGAATGGGAAGCTCCCCCTCTCTCTGCCTATCTCTCTCTCTCTATCTCTATAGCTATTTCTACACGCTACTACATGGTAAGTGGCAAATTTGACAGAAAACTTTCGAAACCAACGTCCACACGCCATCTCCAGAGAATGGCTAATGGAGTTGAGCTAGAGAGCGTGAAATGCACTGCATCCATTTACATTTTCGGTTATCCACTGAAAGCCGGTAATTGGTACAAGAGCTAACAACGGCTCGGTGGGGGCTTTCCGTGCGCATAAGAATGCATAGCCCGGGCTCTTCGATGCAGGAAAGTATCTCTCCACTTTTGTAGTAAATCCTCACAAAGTCGTTTCGTGTCACTTTGAGCTTATCAGCTTAAGTAAGTTGTGAGGAAGCTAGAAGCGGTGTTTGGTCTATGGCAAACATG
>NC_064874.1:4760000-4772500 GCF_943734745.1 Anopheles darlingi | reverse complement strand
ACAGGCCTTTTTCTTTCTTGCTCCCAAAAGTAAAAGCAAAAGCGTGTCAACGAGCTAAGCCCACACGAGTTCATCACAATCGGTAAAGGGATGGTTTAGTACAAAACCGTCATCGTTATCATTTATGGTTCATTGCATCTCCCGTCTTTTGTGTTCGCTTTATGTTTTGTCATCTATCGCTAGAGGTCTGCTATTGTTCGTCTAGAAATGATATTTGATAAAAAAAAAAACGTTCAAAAAAATGACAGCGTTTGATGGTAACGATGGTTGTTTCTTTTTTAAAGTTATAGCCAAGTTTTCACAAGTAAAATCACGCCCTAACGTCTACGTTAAAATCAATGGCAAATCGACATTAACAAAGCAACAATCAACCTCACCTACTTGCTCTATCTCCCCGTTGAATGATTCTTCCCGTTAATTGGACGCAGAACATTACTATAGCGACGCATCAGTGTCTGGCTTTCAATTCAGTTCGTTGAAGCATAACATCAGTGTAAAGAAAAAAAATCAGATTGTATAACAATGTTGCACCTTCTGTTCGTGCCAAATCTACTAATGATGTTTCACAACAACAAAAAATCCCTCCAAGGTTCCAAAGAAACCCGGTGCTACCGTAGCATGGTTACCATGTCTTATCAACGCGCCAGAGCGACACATTTGCATCAAATTACACATTTCCACTGGCACTACAGGACCGTATAGTGGACATAATTGCACCATTAATAATGAAACCACATCCCAGAGCAGTGTCCCCCGTAATGGTGGCGGGATGATCCATCGCGAAATTGGTCATGATAAGAGCAAACAGCGCATTTCTTTCTGCTCGCCACTCTTACTGCATTCCAAATAACGGCCACTGCTTGCATTCCCAGTGGAGCCGTACTGTCGACAGGGAGGGGCTCAACTTTGCTTGTTAGAAAATAATGGGAGCAACAGACTCCACAAGGCTGATGGCGCTGATGCAAAACCGTGCTTCTCGTGAATTTAGGATGGAGCAAAAGCAAAAGCGTACCGAATTCGCCGCAGCACTACTTCTGCCACGGGTGGAGAACAGTTTTTCCATCTGCTTTGCTCTATCCTACCAACCGCTGCACCGTAGCCGATTTCCATTTGCACAGAAAGCAAACGGATTTCATTTTCATTTTCTAGTACCACTTTCTGATTTCGTTATGGTTACTGAACGAGTAGATCCTGGAAAGGATATAGAATGGTGAATAGAAAGGAGAACCTGTTACGCCCGCGACTGGCCCAGTGATACAAATATTCAACATGCTTGCGCGATCGAAATGAAACCGTTACTTGTGTCGCCGATGCAAGATAACCCGATGGAATGTGATTTTGTTTGATTCACGTACAGGAATAAATTATATGAACCGAACAGGCTACCAACAATATTGTATACAGTGAATATTTCTAAGCAACTTTCTCAACAAGGTTTCTCTTCCGTTTTACTATTAATTCATTTTAAACAGATAAAAACATTCTACATGTTTGAAATGTAACCGCTTTCTATCAACCGTTTCGTCACGCTACATTCTTTGGTAAAATTGCTCACTTTTATGCTTATCATTTTCGAGGAATTTTTCGAGACGAAAAGTTGCCCAAGGCTATTGAAGATTGTTTTTCTATTGAGGGTTGAGTTGCTGCATGTTTTCTTCATTAGCATTATGCAAACCCCGGCATAACAAGATTTTTTAAAAAGCGCCTCTAAACAATAACGCCCAAAATTTGCCTTTTCTCAGTATTTTATATTATTTCGCTTAAGGTCTTTGGGTCGAAAGCAACGACCCATGGAAATAAGTGAAGCAGTTCAAATGAATAAAAGGCACGTGCATTAACAAATCCTGCTAGCTGGTAGGTAAGTTCATGCTCAAAGGAAAATCTAGGATGAATACTATGTGGAATGATTTTTCTGTTCATGAATAATTATTATACATTTTCTTAGATCCCCAATAGGTCAAGTTCGTATTTTATAAAGCACACAAGTTTTCGATTATTTCAGTTGTCAATATACAATCTTATAATACATAGAAATTAACGAATTAAATGTGACTCGATGAAATGTGATTTGTGAGCTGTGGTAGGAAAGCATTAATACAGTTTAAAGCATTTGTTATAAATAGATTGCTATGTACCGCACTTTGATGTGCTTTAACAATGTAGTCTACATAACACACATCGTCAATGGCTGGCAAATTTCATAAATTAATCCGGTTGAATTGTCGTTTTAATTGCATTCCACATATTCAAAGCTTCCTGTTATACATGCGTCAATCCAGTGATGCGCACCATTCGAAAAGAAACCTGATTGCTTCAACAAGCTAAAGTAACCGAATAATGTTCGCCTGACCAATGGAAGAGGATGCTACAATTGATCGTAGTCGAATCGTTATCTGCGCTTCTAACAACACGACAACGACTCCGTTGACAAGGTGCAGCTTGCTTTTCTGCTAAAGTAGCTCATTCACTGCAGCAAGTACCGACATTCATTCACTACTTCCCAAGTTTTGCTTCGCTTTTTGTAACGAATGTACCGGAAAGGTCGAATAAACTTCTCCACCGGAAACGACGGTCGAGGGTCTTTTTTTCTTTGCACCTTGCCACTTCGACAAACGGACCTTGCCTTCATGAATTCTGTTTGTTGGATATATCACACTATTGGAAAAACAAACTCCTACACAACCTTGCGTCCAGACGTGCAGCGCCTGTTTTTATTCTACGCTAAAAGGCATCTCGTACGAACGTTTGTAAAACGAGCTGCTCGCTCGCTGTGGTCGGTTTCTTACTGATAAAGCGAAAATTGAAGAAGGGAACGAGAAACCAGATAAACGAGAGTACCCTTCGTTGGTTCTTCCATTTTTGCACAAGAAGTGCCCTCTGTTCGCGCTTGACGAAAGAACGGGCAGAGTTTATCCGGTACGCTTGGTTTCAGCTTTCGTTAAAGTACACCCGAGTGTTCCAAGAAGCGCCCACCAGCAAGCAATCCTGTTCAGCAGCAATGCTCGGTCGCTGCTGGAGTAGGTTGCTCCATTCGATTGCCGATTGTTCTAATTTCTCGATGGACGCTGGTATCTCATGATCTAATTGTCTGTGGAACACAGCCCAAGCGCAGCATCCTACTGGAGTGGTTCCTGGAGCAGAGCGTAGCTTTTATTGAACCATGGACGTAAACGAAAGGACCACTTACAGCAGCGAGTCAGGATACGCAAAAGAAATATATTGCTTCTTACCTCCGTTGCTCATTCAACCTTATGGATTTTTTAAAGCGTTTTAATTATTAAGAATCTCATTACAGAGAGCAGCGTGGAAAAAAAAACCGTGGAGAATTGTAAATTATGCGTTTTGGCACACCGCGGCTTGGTTGAACACACAAAAATAACACAATTTCCGCGTAGAGAAGCGTTAAGCTTCTCAAATCCTTTTCCAACATATTGTTGAGGAAACTTTGGATCCTAGTAAATTGTTAGAAAGGAAAACGGTGGTAATTGGGGTCAAGGAGATTATAAAAGAGGATCTCGTTCCGTCTACACATTTCAGTCTACCTTACTTATAGAATTGCGTTTCGAGAAAACTTCAGGATCATGTTTCGAAGTTGAATCGCCCTCTAATTGCATTCTTCTACTAAACTCCCCGTCTTAAAGTTAATTTTACCTCGCCATTTGTTACCCGGATTGTTGTTCTTGAGGTTGCCAATGAAGGTTATCTTCAGTTCGGAATGTGCTTACGGATCCGTTTTATTCTCTCTTTCTCTCGCCTTAAATGAAAGCCTAGGTGAGATTGGTTTAACGACTGATAAATCATCGTAAAATAGAAAATCCATTTGACACCTTAAGCTGGAAAACAAGATAAGAAGAAATAGGATATTGCTGGAGATGATATGCCCGGACAGCGTTTCTACAATAAATCATCCCAAATTGTTGAAAGGTAATTTTGGCCATTCTAATTCAACGTTAATAAAATTCTATCGCCGGTGCTTGATTATGACGGGGTTGGCGTTTTTCATTATACCGGCTGTGTCCTCTCCGACAGAAACCCTACCTCAGGCAGTGTTTTAATTGCAATGTTTCCATTCCGATCCTGCGGCACTATCTAAAAGCACAATTAAACTCTTCCATTGGTCCATGTTTTAAACCCAAAGGCACTTCTCTCTTACAAGACCGCCTGTCGGCATCCTATCTTTGCTTGACCATCAACCGGAATCCTTCCGTTTTGTTGGTTCTTCGCCGACTTTCTGTCTCCTTCGCTCCATCGCTTCATCGCGATGCTTTTCGGCGATTAGCTTGTCCGCGTTTAGCTCACCGCATTTTTTGCTACAAGTTGTTGAGTGTTTGCCGCAACCGGGCATTGCAAACTTTTACCCGAAAGACCTCTTCCATCCTCCGAAAACAGACGCGTTTAGACGATTGAGTTGTGTGAAACAATTGCGGATACCCCGCCGTGACCTTCCGGCGATGCGATTATGTTTCAATCCTTTTAGTGTGGCGTTTGAGCAAAACAACATCATTTCGGACATTGCTATAGGGTGAGAGCACAAATTTGGAAACTAGAAGTTTAGACATTTCGGACGATATTTGTTCTCGCCTCTGCTCTGCAAGGACAAAGTTTAATTGCGAGATTTTTTTGTTATGTTGCGCTTCTCTCGCTCTATTGCTTCTCTGTGTCACCCTTTCGCACCGTACGAACGTGTACGCGGTACAACTCTTTGGGAACTTTTCATTCACGAACGAAGAAACACGTGGTACGGGAGCCCGGAAGCGAAGAAATGTTTTCGAACCACTCGGAAGATGGATTGAACCAACTTTTTACTAACTCTGTCGACCCGTTTCTTCAGACGATCGACAGTTTTATTCACCCGAAAACATGCGGGGCGAGAAACATAAATTTTCATTCTTAAGATGAACGACCATTCTTAAATCCTGTCGGGCTGCCGCAAATTCCGTTAACGCTGTTTGGTGGCTGGTTGGAGGAGGGAGAGGGGTTTGGATACCGCCAAAAACCGCAAAAACCACCGGCGAAGCGTGAGAAACCCACAATCGTTTCTCTGGTCCAACGGAAACGCGAAGGAATCGAAAGTGAACCGTTAAAATATTTACAATCAGCCACAAATCCTCCGTTCAACATTCCTACCCAAACAAATAATACGCTTTTCAACTCTTGCAGCGATGCCAGGGGTTGGGTGCCAGCGTTTCCGGTGGGTTGTAGGCCAGGAAAAAAAATGAAAATGCAAATTAAAAAAATGATCGAGAAGTTCCAGGAATCCGGTACATAACCCACAACGATGCATACTAGCTCATGCCGTTTCCCGTGAGCCAGTATGGTGAGACTCAGAAGCTAAAGGTAAAAGGCTTCTATGAAATCATCCCACCCAGGGTCGAGTGAAACTTCCGTCAGCCACTCCGACGTGCCGGGGGGGGGGTTTTCGTTTAATTGAAGGAAAAGTATTTCAATCGAAGACATTTTTTGCATCGCAAGAAAGCATCGACCATGAACCAAGGCCTACTACGCGCGAAAAGTTCCTCAAATGACTTCCTTCGGGGATGTCGCCGTGATGTATTGTGTTTCCGTTTCCGTCCGGTCGACATTCCAGCGACGAAGTCCGACCAAACATTCTTCACTTCACCCGGCCCGAGCAGCTCGAGCTGTCTTATTGCGAAAGTTGAAACATCTTTCAGAGTTTAAAATAAGCGGAAACTAACGAAGGCACTCGCATTCCCATTTAAAGCTGTTGCCGTTGGATTCACTGTGACTTCGTATCGCAAAACGTGAAAAGCGAAACGCAAACGGACGGTAGGTCGTTTGGGTAACAAACAAGATGCAATATAGAAACGTTCTGAGTATCCACTACGGTAGCTGCTAGCAGTAACCATGCAGGGTAAAGTTGTTCATCAGCCCTGAAAATATGCTCGCCTCGTTCTAGCACGGTTTTCGTATTCATTTGAACATGGTCTGGGTACCCCATTTTCCGTCCGTTCCGTTCAAGGTGGTGTGTATCACCACCATGTATTCGAGTTTGGTTGCCCAACAACAAAAAAAAAAAGAAGTGGCAAAAGAAGTCTCTCAACAACACGTTACCGGTACAGGTAACGCAGATCGCGAGTGCAAGACCCTCGAAATTGGTCTACACTACATGGTTCGCGTTGCACAACTTTCGGGTCCCGGTACAGCTTACCCAATTAATGCCTTTATGCTATTGCACACCGTTTGCGTTACCGTTCCATCCACACTTCGCACGTTTGGGGTGCGGGGTGATCGTGCAAATTATTTA
Source organism: Anopheles darlingi (assembly GCF_943734745.1). Lineage (NCBI taxonomy): Eukaryota > Metazoa > Arthropoda > Insecta > Diptera > Culicidae > Anopheles > Anopheles darlingi. The sequence goes on along the minus strand of NC_064874.1, from coordinate 4,766,235 downwards.
TTTCGTTTTTCGTGCTCCATTCAACGCTGCATTACTCCGGGAACATCACACTCCAGCTGATGGTGTAAGAGAGAAAGGGAGAGGATTAAAAGTATTTTTTGTGTGCGTTAACCTCGCTTCGTATTACAAAGTAACGCAATGAATCCTGGCGCTGCTGCTCGCGGGGAGTAAATGATCTCGAAACATTCCAAGCAGAAGGTGCACGAAAGATATACTTCATTTTCAATAAAATACCTGCTAAAATTGGACACTCAGCGCATGAAGTGGTTGTTACATGAATGAGCTTAGAAAAGAGTTTGGAAGATGCTAATGGAAACGGTGTAACATTAGTAGCTTGCTGCTAGTCTTTAACGATGGTATTTCGAGGGAACTCCCTGATCACTACATCCAGGGATTTTCATCCGGTCAAACAATGTGCTTGTTCGCCTTCACGAACAGGTTTATTACTCAACAACAGCTTAAGTGCTTAAAAACCATCCCCCCCGAGTGACATTCAATCGATCTGAAAACAAAGCGAGCACGAACAGGACGAGAGTGGGCAGCGTTGCGTCACTTTATACACTCTCCAAGCACCACTCGAAGCCCATGGCCCTTCGATGATGGGCGTGACATTGAAATACATCCAAAGGCGACTAGCGCCTGCTGGTGGCTCCTGTTCCGCAGCTTTAATCAATCATAACATGCTGGCCCCGAAGGACACCGGGATGCACTCTTCATCGGACAGCATCTTGCTACCTCTTTCTCGTCCACCACCAGCGAGGGCTCCATGATCTGCAATCGTTAGGTCATCATTTGCAGTTATCACGCTAAACCGGCACTTGAAGGCAGCCTAGCAGCCAGCAGCAGTAGGAAGAGCCACGAACGAGAAAAAGAAGAAGAAGAAAAAAACAAAATAAAACGTCCGTTCGCAGCCGCCTTGTTCCGGGAGCTTGTGCATCGTTTTCGTAATTTCATTTGCCGCCTGTCAACGTCACGTTCCTGTTCCTGTTCAATACGCCAGCAGCAGCAGCAGCAGCAGCAGCAGCAGCAGCAGCAGCAGCAGCAGCAGAAGCCAACTAGCCCGCCTCCAAAGGAAGGCATTCTAGTTTAACATCTCATTCGATTAAACATGCTCGGAAGGCCGATCGAAGACTAGGCACCGGAAGCTGATCCTCCGTCGCCGGCTGTCTGCTCGGTCATGTTAACCCACACAAAGCACAAAGCCGGTGCTTCTGGCCTATCCCGTCCTTCGAAACTGGTTCTAGTCCCTTTTTTCCACTCTTCCTTGCCATGCCGCCGATCCATGCCATTCATACTTTTTCTCTGATACTCCTCTCGGAGCACAAGCGGACGACAATCGGCCGGACATCGGCATCGCCTCGCCAAAGGATGAATAATGAGTTTTCGTTTGACGGCTCCCGGGACGGCTTTTCACGCCAGTCGCCGCTTTTCACTATACACCGCTTCCTCACTCTCTCTCTCTCTCTCAGCTGAAGGACTCATTGTCGTGGTTTTTGTGCTGCCCACACGGAAAATCTCGCCTTTGTTTCAATGTGCATCTCCGCCACCGGTCGGTCTCAACTTTGGCCGCTTACAGCGATCGATCGAACCGGAAATCGGCGATGAAAGCACGAGCGAGGGGTGAGCAGGATGGTGAAGACGTGCTGCAGGGAGAAAGGGTTTCATAGCAGTCATGTCGAGAGAGCAGGACAAGATAACAAAAAAAAATCCCACTGTTATCACGCAGCGGATTCATTTCTGGTTGCAGGATTAATAGGTTTGTCCTTCAGCAGCACTTCATCTTCATCGATCTTGATTTCGTGCCAGCATGTGCACCGGGTGCGCCTGGTTTGTCTTTTTAGTCCGCTAAAAGGATGGGTTAAAATCGTGTCATTTCTCTTCTGGCCAGACCAGCGCAGCATAAGAGCGAGAAGAAACATGGGGGCGGTAGTAAAGCACGGCACGCAGCGTTCAAACTGCAGCAGCTCAGCTGTGCAGCCTTTTCGTTTAGCCATCCGGCTTAAGCGTGCCAATGGTCTATCCATCAAACCAATGAGCAACATTATTTCGAAATGATTTATCACGCGAGATGGGCAATGGCGTCCTGCTTGCGCGATCGCTCGACGAAAATTGAATTGCCACGCCACGCCGTTTCGTGTACATCGTGGAGTGCATCGGCGAGGATTTATGGCACTGCATAATTCATGTATTCTTGCTGCAACTACGACCGGAATCCGGTCTTTCTTTCACTGCACCGTCCCTTGGACGCTCGGGGAGGGGAGAACTTATTATTCCAACTTACCGTGAGCTTTTTCATATCCGTCCCAGCAACTGACTCAATGCGACAAATACTTTCGCAGGAAAAAAAGGAAACGAAAAGAAATCGCTTTTCTTCTACAATGCTGCGTTATTAATCTGAATTTAATACATGAATAAGATTAACAGTTCAGTTGGCTCAATGATGCACAGTTCACCTTGTAGTAAATTTAGTAATTTTTTTTTTGGCTCACACTTACAAGCTTTGGAATTGTATCAATCATTATCATCAGATTTTTACAGCTTCAGTTCATCGCTATGCTTATGTCGGATTTCCGCGAGTCTTGACGATCCTGTGGCAGTTTGCGATCAAAAACAAATTTACATAAATCGAGCTTATCATCAACGTTTGTGCTCTCCAAACATTCAAAACAAGGATCGTTCGGCACCCTCCGCGAGTTTGAGTTTCGAGGAACGGAAGTAAGCTAGTCCGTTCGCAGAAGTATCCAACCACCCACGCCCACAGCTCCTCGACGCGTAAACAATATGAAAACAATTTGCTGGAAAACAAATAACGTATGCTAGTGCGTGGTCGGGTTCTTATACAGTGTCGACGAGCTTGACGATGATGATTTGGCAAATATTTTATGCTCGGTCGATACCATTACGTAATGGGCAGGGGCAACGGAAGCTGATGGTCAACGCACCCACGAAGATGAATCGATGGAGCGACGACCACGATAAAACATCGCAGCACAGATTGTACGCCTGGCCGATGCCAAAAACCGGGGCCCATTATGCTAAGATTCCCACGCTCGTCACGGACCATAGTCCTGGTGTGGATCGACGTGTCCACTGGTCGTCTTTTGCAGGAGAGACACACACGTGCGCCCAATAGCAGATTTTCCGAAACGTAAAGGCTACGGAACAGACCGTTAGAGCGCGCATCATGGTACGTCATGGCTTAGTATAATTTTCCCAAAACTTGGACAAAATTGATGATGCATGAAATGCGACCCACATATTCGGCCTCCCATTGTGGATTAGGTAGGAAATATGGCCAGCTATCCGCAGGAGGGTATTTCCACCTTTTTGTCATAGACAGAGTAGCTGCTTGGTGCGCATCTTCATCTTCATCCTTTTGCAAGGAATCGCGTTTGACCTTGACATTTCCAAAATGTGCTTGTACTGAAATGTGTTTTTTTGTAAATCTTCAATAAATTAACTCCATTTCCTACAAAAGACATTGTTATTTCTGTTGATTATTGCTCCTATGGTTGCTCTAAACAGCTCTAAGAAGTTGTAGAAACACATATTTATCGTCATCTGAAATAATTAACTTTTCAATCTAAAGTATATTTCCTAATTAAGAACAAATGCGGACCAAGTGTATCCTTTGTTTCCAATCAAAATAATTGCCTAGCAAAATAAATTCTCCATTTAAAAGGAAAACCATTTTTTGCAACGGAGTTTCATTTATTTATTGACTGTCTTTGGCAGAGAGAAAAAAACATTCCAATCGTCCAACTTTGTTGAAAGGCTCCAGCAAAGGAAAGAAAAACTCCGGAAATTATCACACTTCCTTCGATTCTAGCAAACGAATTAATCTCTCTCGAGTGCTGCGGCACTGTCGGGAACATTCTTCGAAATGCCAAAAGAGCCGAGCGAACGCACTATAGTGGACCGCATCGCTGATGAAAGCTAGGATGGGTTGAGACCGGTAATTGGGGCTCTGTATTTATGACGAAAGTTGAAGGCAGAACGGGCCAACTCACAACCAATATTTTTTTATCGAGAAAGTTCTGCCAACCTATTCCATCTTCCATTCTTTTTTCCCCTCCTTTGCGTGACCATTCGCTATCCTTTTACCGCCAAATTTTATGACCATCCCTTTCCAGAGCGACAGTTTTATTTGCATTAGACGGTCCCTTCCACACGTGTGAATGGCTAATTATTTAATCGGTACGAAGTAACGTTGCTTTTTCATTTGGTTTTAGCAAAAACCCCCCACTCTAGACGCATGTTTTGTTAGGACAGAAGCAGCACAGTCTGCGCCGCAGCCAGATGCCCATGGCATCGATTAAAGCAACCCCGGATTGTCCGATCATCCATCTTACCAGCAATTACACGAACATAAACAATTTGTTTTATTTACTTTCCACATTAAGGTTGAACCTCTCTATCGATGCTCCGATTTTCAAGGGCCAATCCCTAATCCGTTGCTCCTTCTCGTTCATCGGGTCGCGTTCGAAGAAAAAACGACCCGAACTTTCCCAAAACGGCACCCGTTGTGAAACTTCAGCAACAGAATGCTGCTCCTACCACCCCGTGTGGTCCTCCACGTGCCACAAGAGCTCTGTCTGCAGCACACGCCTGGCCTCGATAGGAATGACTTGGAGAACGGACAGAAGTCAAAGTCGACCACGAAGCCCCAAATCCTCCTTTTTTGGGGTGGCTGGAGGGATACTAGCGAGATGTTTGTTTGTTTCTGTTCTCGCCGGTCCTCTGGCGGCCGGAGCACAACCCATCCCGCCCCTAGGGTTAGGAAGGGGTTTACTGAAGGGAACCAATTCAAAACTTTTCCCACAAGGGCCACCACGTACGGCAGCACTAGAGGGAGATCTTCAATTCGACAAGCACACAATAAAGGCAAATTAAAAATCAGCAAATCACATTAGCTACCACTAACATGGTTGTTGTAACAGCATGGGCCAGCAAATGGCCGGCTAAACGGAACCACACACATCCGAAAAACCCCCAGCATGATGCATGGCACTTCCTTCCTCAATGTGATTAAGCATGTTGGGTTTATATATTTTGTGGCTGGGACTTTAGTGTTATCTCGATGGGCCATTATTCAGTAAGGATGGTCAAGGATATTCCGCCGAACGATAGGCCAGGACCAGGTCGCTAAAGGTCGATAGATGTGACCTTGACAGCATGAAGAAAGTTACTAATGAGCAATGTGACTAATGAGCCCGATTCCTCTTTTACTATTCGAGGTAACTTGGTGGATATTTAATTCATTTTTTCTTACGGAACCGGATCATCCGAAATGGTTGGTGAGTCTTTTATTTATTACAATCGTTTAGAGCAGATTTGTGACGCCATTCTTTATCCGCATGCATAATTCAGCGGAACTGTTCCAAAGGCTTTCACACGCAGTCATAGCTGATTTAATGCAGAGGAGGAGGCAATTAAAGTGTCGAGAGAAGCCAAGAGATGCAAAAATGTGAAAAGGAAGTGATGATAATGTGATTTGTAGTAACCTAAGCTGTCGTTATGATATTTTAAATACTGTATGCAATATGTACTTTAATTTGAGAAGAAAAATCATATTATCCAGCAAGAAAAAAATGTAAAATTATTTTAAAATTGGTTGTAAATATTTTTTATTTAAATTGTTCGACCGTAACCGATTGACACATCTAAATACGGCTTAACCCGGTTCTTATCGCGCTCCTCTCGCGGTTGTGTTGTGATTACGGTTTCGGCTCGCGTTACTAAGTGCGATCGCGCAGGTCCCTAGTCGTTGGCGTTTTATGTAACATCAAAATAAAGTGTCTCACAATGAATCTTGCCGGTAAGGTCGTTCTCATCACCGGTGCTAGCAGTGGAATCGGAGCGGCCGCGGCCCAAAAGTTTGCCCAGTTGGGTGCATCTCTGGCGCTGACGGGCCGAAAGGTGGACAATCTCAACGATGTGGCCAAACAGTGCAGCGGAGCGGCCGGTCCTCCACTCGTCGTGCCTGGTGACATCAGCAAAGAGGCCGATACGGAGCGAGTGCTAAAGGCAACGATCGAAAAGTACGGGAAACTGGACGTGCTGGTCAACAATGCGGGTATCATCGAGACGGGTACGATCGAGACGACAAGCCTGGAGCAGTTCGATCGTGTGATGAACACTAACATCCGATCGGTCTACCATCTGACGATGCTGGCCGTTCCGCATTTAATTGCCTCGAAGGGCAACGTCGTTAACGTGTCGAGCGTGAACGGCA
>NC_064874.1:4737500-4745000 GCF_943734745.1 Anopheles darlingi | reverse complement strand
ACGCCGGGCATGCATCTTTTGCTGTTCCTCCTCCGAAGCTGGCGTCGATGATTCAACCGCTTCTCGAGCAAACATCGGATCGCTCGCATTGGTGATGTGTAAGGGTGATAAATGGGGAATTCCTGATTCAATCGTTATGGCCTGAAGGTAAAACGGAGGGATAGCAGAGCCGGTCAGACATTTATTGATCCAAAAATTGCCACAACTTTCACTATCTTTCTTCGCTGTCCATACCTCAATCTCGTCGTCATCCGTTTCCGATGCCTCTCCTGCTACAATGTTGGGTGATCTCGTTTCCATCTTCAGCAGCAAATCCGAGACTAAACGGCGCTTATCTCAACGGTAAAAAGAAGAAACTAACGGAGTATAGCACTACAAAATTTCTGTCTCACCGCTTTGGATTTTTGGGTTTTTGTTATTCTCCAGCAACTCCTTTGTTTTGACGTTCTTGCCTGTCAAACACAGCTGTTCAAGCCAGTGTTTCTTAGGCGAGCAACTCTTCGAAGTTCTTATCTTTTTGTTGAGTTGTATAACTCCATTTTCTCAACCGAAGCCATTTTGTCATCTTTTTATCGCCAAAATTGGAATGAAGTAGTCGTTTGGATTTTTTCTTCAAATAGGTGGTTAACCCATAAATTACTTTATAATTTGTTTCTTTTTATTGCGTATTCATACTTATACTTCTTATGTATACCTCCTGCTCCCAAGTCACATTGGTAATAAATATATTACAATTTTAAATATAATATACTTTATGCTGTCTTTCGTGAATCGGTGCAATTCTGCGCGGTTTCCGGTGGGGTGCTCCTCCCTTGCTTTCTTAATACTGCGGTGGTTGATGCGGGTACTGTTGTCCCATCATGTTGTTCTGATTCGGCATTTGGCGTTGCAACTGTGCCACCAGGTTGGGCGTCTGCTGTGTATTCATGCCTTGTCCCTGATTTTGGATCAATCCCTGCGCATTACCACCCTGTCCCATGCCTGAAAAGATAGAGCAATGCGCCATAAAAACCGTTAGTAAATCAGCTTAAACACTGCCCTTAACATGATTCCTTAACCGTTCTGCGCATACCTGACTGCTGTTGTTGTTGTTGCTGCTGTTGCATCATCAAACGTAGCCGTTGTTGCTGCTGGAACTGCTGCTGAGTTTGTGGGATATTTCCTCCAACGCCTGGTTTGCCGCCTTGCCTAGGGTACGGTGGAACTGCACCTTGGTTCACCCCCATGTTGCCCATTGTGACATTCGGTGCATGCTGACCGTACTGCCCTCGACCGGCAGCAAGCGCTCGCTGTTGCTGTGCCAGGAATTCGGCCTGCGTATTGCGCTGCTGTTGGGCCATGGGATTGAAGTTACCCATCATACCACCCTGGCCACCCTGCTGGCCCATGCCTTGATTACCATAGTTGGGATAGTTCTGGTTCACGTTCTGGTAAGGAACGTTTTGACCCTGGAACATTCCGCCTTGCATGTTGCCTCCCTGCTGTTGCATATTACCCATGCCCATTCCAGGATTTGCCATGCCCGGATTGCCCATGCCAGCGTTATTTGCCATTCCGCTGTTGCCCATCGCCCCTTGACCGCCTCCCATCGCCGTTGCCGTGCCAATGCCAGAGTTACCCATACCACCGGTAACCATACCACCTGATGTCACCATTCCTCCGCTGGTACCCATGCCTCCAACATTACCGCCCATGCCACCGGCATTACTGCCCATTCCGCCCGCATTACCTCCCATACCGGCATTACCGGTCACCATTCCACTTCCAGCCCCGATTCCGGCACCTCCACCCCCTCCACTAGCTCCAGCTCCAGCACCGCCACTACCACCACCTCCACTACCCATTCCTTGGCCGACCACCAGTGCTGGATTCTGTTGATTAAGCATGTTCGCCTGAATCATACTACCACCAGACTGTCCCATGATCGATGCACCAGACGAACCCATAAGGCCTGCACTGTTCTGATTCATCATTCCCGCGGCACCTGGTGGACCCTGGCCTCCTTGCTGTACACCCATCATGCCAGCCGCACCCATGCCACCTTGCTGGCCACCACCCATCACTCCAGCAGCTACATTACCACCGGCGCCACCAGCACCACCACCACTGCCCCCGACTCCAGCGGCCGTTCCAAGACCAGCCCCCCCACCTGCCATTGCAGGATTCATTGGGCCCATGGCACCGGGATTGCCAACGACTGGATTCCCCGGCATGCCTGCTCGCATCGGTCCGCGTATGAATGCTTGCTGCTGTGGATTGCGTTGGGCCTGTGCCTGCTGCTGCTGTTGCTGCTGCTGTTGTTGCTGCATGAAGCCCGGATGGCCAGCATTCATCGGAATCTTCGATCGTAGCATGTTCGATAGGGCTTGTTTTGGGTTGTTCAATGCAGGACGATCGTATCGATTTACTAAAACGGAACATGAAAACATAAAAGGCAATAGTACGATTGAGTACAAATGACTAAGCAACACTGAAAACAATAGAGAATCGATACTCACTTGGACCTTGACCCATGCCCTGACCATAGTACATTTGCTGTTGCTGCAATTGTTGAGAAGCTTGCTGTGGTCCTTGCTGTGGGCCTTGCTGCGCTCCTTGCTGAGGTCCTGTCTGTTGCGGACCAGCTTGCTGTTGCTGTTGTTGCTGCTGTTGCTGAGATTGCTGTTGTTGTGATTGGGGTTGAGGTTGCGATTGTTGTTGGGCTTGCTGCTGTTGCGATTGTTGTTGCTGCTGCTGTTGTTGCATAGGATTGTAACCACCCCACTGCTGGCCACCGGCACCTTGACCAGCCATTTGGTTCATTTGATTCACGTTGCCAACAAAGCCCATATTTGGATTGCCCTGCTGTTGTTGCGGTTGTTGCTGTGGCCCTTGTTGCGATTGTTGTTGTTGAGCTTGTTGTGGCTGCTGCTGCTGTTGCTGCTGCTGCTGTTGTTGTTGTTGTTGCTGCTGCTGTTGCTGTTGTTGCTGCATCAAACTAGCATTCATGCCAGGACCCATTCCGCCCATGCCTGGCTGCATACCACCGATGTTTCCTTGTCCGACCATTTGACCCGCGTTCGGTTGGCCGTACTGTTGTTGTAGGTGCTGTTGATTCATCGGATTCATCGATCCGCCCATCTGCATGCCGCCCATATTGTTGTTTTGCATTTGCTGTAGCGTCTGTTGTGGTGTCATACCGACCTGCTGCTGTGCACCAAGCTGTTGTTGCATATTATTTTGTTGTTGACCGAGATTTGATTGCTGCTGTTGCTGTTGCATCATCAATTGATTCTGCTGCTGTTGTTGCTGCTGCTGTTGCTGTTGAAGCTGTTGCTGCTGTTGCAATTGTTGTTGCATCTGCTGCTGCTGCTGTAAATGTTGTTGCTGCAAATGCAACTGTTGCTGTTGTTGATGTTGCTGCAAATGTTGTTGTTGCTGCTGTTGTTGCTGTTGTAGCGTGTGTTGTTGTTGTTGCTGTTGTTGCAATTGTTGCTGTTGCATTTGCTGCATCTGCTGTGGAGCATTGGTCGCTGCTAGTGCGGGCATAACAGGTTGAGCTTGCGCTTGATTTTGTGCCGCCTGGCTAGCCGCGGTAGCTTTTGGTTTTCGCTTGCGTACTGTTTTGCCTTTCTTCGAGCTTGTGCTAGGTGCTGGTGATTGATCGGAGGAAGGTGTATCGGCTTTCATCTCGTCCTTCAGTTTATCGGGCAATGGGTCCACTTCCTCCGGAGGCAGTGGTAGTGGTTCGTAGTAGTAACTGCTTGGTTTAAATAAGCTGTGCGTGTGATACTTCAACAAACGATGCGTCTCTTCGTACGCAAGAGGCTTTCGTTCAATTTTTACGGCACCAAACCATGCCCATGACAGAGGGGCTGGGTTTTTGTGACCTTCCAGCAAATCCCAAACGCTCACTCGTTGCTTATCCGCCAATCGGAGACCCTACAAAGAGGAAAGTGAATTAGTACCTGAACCTGAATTACCACCGAGTACCACCCGGCAACCACGTACATGTTTCTTTTCGATACTATCTATGTTGATCTTATTGCCTTTGGCATCGGTAGAGGATCCGGCCGATTCACATGCTATAACTTCACATGTTTGCTTGGCCAAGGGTAGCAACTGACGGACGTACTTAATTGAGGGACCATTCTTATCACCCAGCTCTTTGCGAAGCTTTTTCATGAGATTCGTATACAGCTTCTTGTTCTCGTCTCGCTCCGTTTGACTATCGCTTACCAAAGTCGAATGGATAAGCGTGGCTAGCATGTCGAGTGTCGTCGTGAACAATTCACTGAAAGCATAATCGATTGATGACGAGCCAGACTCTACAGAAGAAGTACGCCCATCTACTTACGAGTTATTACTCAAATCAATCACCCCCTGGCTGATCAGCTGTGCAAAAAGTATAGCCCAATCGGTAGTGGAGGTGGCATTTTTCATGATCGCATCAAACAAACCTCCCACCAGGGAATAGCGTAATTGAAGTGCATCCAGCATCTTTTCAAATCCACAGGGGTCTTCAATTCCACCAACAGTTTCCAGCTGTAAAAGAGTAACCGATATTAAAAAAAAAAAATTCGCCACACTGCTATGTGTACGGACAACTTACACTTTGGTCGCGATTTTGTAAGAACTGTGAAAGTTGAGCATACAACGATTGCAGCAAACCCTCTTTCTGCTCGTCCTGTCCCTTCAAACATGTCAACACCAATCCCAGAAACGGCTGATGGTTTAGCTGCGATGACTGCTTGCTGGCGAAGGTGCTTCCATTCGAGCTAACCGAGCTGTTACTATTGGCTCCGTGACTGTGGCTATTATTGTTGCTACTGTTATTCCCTCCATTGCCATCCTTATGCTTGCTAAACATGCTCGTACTCTCGAGTACCTGTCCAGAAACCTTCAATATTCGACCTTGCACGGCGCTGGGTAATTTGGAAACCAGTGGAGCCACTAACCAAGTGGATGGCTTTACTTTTTCCTGCTTTGCGTCAGGCCCACTCACGTAGAACTCGTTTACACGGAACACATCGATCGCCGCCCGTGCGACCATGTCCAGCCAGTTGGACAATTCGGGTGAGCTGCAGTTTGTCTGCTTAAACATCAGCTGTAAATCGAGCCAAGAAATACGCAACGACCATTGCTCCAGGTTCTCTAGAATTCGTACGATAATCGCCTTTTGATCAAGTTCCGCGATCAAGTTTGACTCGTGCTCGGGATAACAAATCATGTGCAGCAACCGTTGCGCCTGTTTGGCCGTTAGCAAATTATCAATCAGCATTCCTTGCTGACACAACTCTTCCGCGTTCTGCAAACAACGCTCCAACACCCATTCCTATAAGTGGGCAACACAATGACACAGAAATGAGCAACACAATGGTAATGACTAATGAAATATAATATATGATTAATATATATGAACAATTAATCAGAATCACTTCTTACCTGCGAACAGATCTGTCGAAGGACATGTTGAGCAAACTCCGAAAGGCTTGTCGCGTTGTCCTGATTCAGATGAGAGTTTTGTTGCCTGGGAGGTGTAAGGAAAGGTGAAAATTGACTTAAAATAGATAAACGACTACAACTCATTCAACAGGACACACTATTTATGCTGATGCGACGAATGGGAAGGAAAAACAATATGCAACAAGAACAGCAAGAACATAAAACATAAACATAAAACTGGGATTTATGTGGTCACCGATAACCGATGGTGAAGGAGGCAGCGAGTGAGTGCAGTAAAAAAGCCCGTATTTTCTAAATCAAAGCAACCACAGTGACCAAAAGATGAAGTTCTACAATTGTGATGCGTTTTCTTCATATCGATCATAGCAAACTTTTCTTTTTATAGTGTTGGGGCATTCGTTCGTTGATGGACAATACCGGGGGTTCCAGATGTAACGACAACTAGCAGTGATGTGTGAGGTACAACTTATTCTACGCGTCCAACTTATGAAAAAACAATGTATATGTGTGTGCGTCGGTGTATAAAGATGAGCGAAAAACATAAAGCATGAGCAAACACAACCAGATAAACAGAACAACGTGACAGTAATATGGTAAGTAAAAAGAAGAAACAAACGAACTCAAATGGCAAGTCATTTGCACACCTGCTAGGGTACAATCGAGCGGAGGACGCAGTAGGAGATAGTTCCTCCAGTTCGATCATCCTAAATCAAGAAAATAAGAAAAGATAGTTGGAATGAAAACTCAAATCTCAAACGGCAACACATGTACGCAACGGCAGATCGAACGAAAGATCGTTGATAACAAATGGCAAAGAATAGAGCTCCAGAATCAATTCACAGTTTCAGCTCCAAAACTAAAACAAAAAAGATTTAAAAATCTATACTTACGATACATCCAACATCGATTCATCCGCGTTGCCCAATATTGATAGATCACTGGTCCCAAGAATGTGGCTGATATCACCCGATCCGGACATACTCTTTGGTGTGCTTCCCGGATGCACCGGTGTGTTTAGACCACTACGCTTTCCCGTGCCAAAGATCGAAGATACCTTGTTTGCAGTAGCATCGCCAACCACCAGAATACCTTTCAAAACTGCCAAAACGGGCGCCACGCCAATGTTTTTATGTGCCGCAGCCAGGAGATGTCGATCGCAACTGAGCTTGATGTTATGTGCATTCCCGACCGTGATAGGATTTGGAGAAGTGCTCACGGAATATAGGCCCGGTTGTGGACATTCAATAGTTTTAAACAACCGTAACAGCAGATGACAAGACAATCTAGCGCCAGCTTCTATTTCCGGTGTTGTTTCTCCTCGGCCCTTGCAGGCTTGCACCAGTGAGGGAAGAGCAACGTGTGCTACGAAATTCTCCAGCGAAAAGCAGTGACGAGCCACAAGGATGCTGGTGAACACCGAAAGGGCGTTGTGGATATTTGTATTCTGCACGTCTACCTGCGTTAGCACGTCGACGTAGTATCCAGCATCACGATTCGAGCCACAGAGTGCAATCAACACACCTAGCCATTCGGAGCTAAGCGAGTTACAGCAGGCTGTTAGTTCCGCGCACATTGCCGCGATGTCATTCAGACAATCATTGTCGATATCACGCGTCACTGCTACTACCGCATTACACACGAAGCTATACCGGTTGGAGGCGGATTCGTTCAACTGTCTTGCCCAGCCGCTCTCGATTTTACCGCCGCGTCTCGGATTTGTGATGATATCGATCATGAACTGCGGGTTGTATGTATGCACTGACGGGGTCGGTTGTAACGGTGTATAGAGTGCTTGCTTAATCTTCGGGTACGCATTGTGGAACGGTTCTTGCTGTGGGCGAGACTTCAACGATGAGCAGGCGGAGTATAGATCGTACAGATAAGCCAAAATACACCGTTCAGCTGAACTGCAATCGCTGGGGTTGCTTACGTGTTTCACTATGCGACAGAGACCTTCGAAGATGGCCGTAGTTTGCTCTTGAGACAACAGTAAACAGCAATGATATCTTCGTAGCACTCCAACCACATACAAACTCAGCGACGTCGTGTAACTAC
>NC_064874.1:4725000-4727500 GCF_943734745.1 Anopheles darlingi | reverse complement strand
CTGCGAAAATTACGCCAAGAGTTGGAGGAAAAGTCCGAAGTGCTGATGGAGGTGAAGGAAGAGCTCGATCATAAGTGCAACCAGTACGAGAAGCTACGCACCGAAAGCCAGGACTGGTACTCGGAGGCACGCCGTGCGGCCGCATACCGGGACGAGGTGGATGTGTTGCGTGAACGCTCGGAACGGGCAGATCGGCTCGAGATTGAGGTGCAAAAGCTACGCGAAAAGCTGTCCGATGCCGAGTTTTACAAGACGCGCGTTGAAGAGCTGCGCGAGGACAATCGGATGTTGCTGGAGACGAAGGAGATGCTCGAGGAACAGCTGCAGCGATCGCGCAAACGTAGCGACCAGGTGATGACGCTCGAGGCCGAGATCATCAAGTTCAAGCAGATGCTGAACGATATGAGCCTCGAGCGTGATGTGGACAAGAGCAAATTGCAGGATTTGCTGGAGGAAAATGTACAGCTACAGCTGGCTACCAAAAACCTGATGGCAGGACCGGACGCGAACACGGGCAATCTCACACAATCCGACACGGACACAGAGGACCTGCCGTCGAACGATAACAGTCTCTCGGAACAGTTAACAACCAACGCACAGGTAAGCGAATGACAGAGCAATAGAAGCAAGACGCTAAGATCGCATTCCCCTCTTTCTCTCTTTACCCTTTGCAGACACGCGCTCTGAAGCTCGAACTCGAAAACCGACGATTGCTGGCCGCTCTGGATAGTCTGAAGGAATCTTCGTTCCATGAGAACTCGAACAAAATCCTGGAATTGGAGAAGGACAAGAAGAAACTTTCATTGCGACTGGAGCAAACACAGGAAAACTGCAATCGGTTGCTGCAGCAGAACGGTGAACTGGAGGTTGTGTTCAAGAATGCGCTCGAGGAGAACAAGAAACTGCAAGATGCGATCGATTCAAAACAACAGATGATCGATCGGCAGACGAACGATCGCGAGCTTGATCGAATGCGGCAGATTGATCTGGAGAAGCAGATCGAATCGCTAACGAAGGATAAGCAGCGGGTACAGAATCTTTTCGAAAGCATCCAGCGGCGTACGATCGATCTGGAGCGTTCGATCGACAGTAAGAGCAAGGAAAGTGCGCTCCTAAACGAACGGTTGAAGGATCTGGATGACATCCGGAAGGAATTGTACGACTTGCGCGCTAAATGCGCAACGGTCGAGCGTGAAAACGCGAACCTTAACAAGGAGGTCGTGAAGTACAAGGAGGTGTTGGAGAAATGCGAACACGATCTGGATAATGCAAACGGCAAACTCGATACGAAGGAGAAAGAGATAGACCAGCTGACGCGGCAGGTGCAGGAGAGCTCGAGTGTGCTCGTGAAGTTACAGGATCTGGAAAAAGAAAACCAGGAGTTGCTTTCCCAGCAAAAGATGCACAGCGATACGATATCGACGCTGCAGAAGGACCTGTACGATGGCACGATGGCTACGAAGAAAGTAAAACAGAATCTTGAACGGCTCGGACTCAACGAAAGCGAACTAGAGAAGAACGACATGAACGTGGAGGTGATCGTGGAGAAGTTGTGCAAAAATCCCGAATCCTTCAAAACCGTACGCGAGATCGTGCTCAATGTCGTCGGTAAAGAACCGGGTGCGTTGGGCAGCGGTGCTGCCAGTGGCACTAAATCGGCCGACATTTGTGTGCTTTGCCATCGGCAGGAGATTTTCACCGTCGAGAAGAACATCGAGTTCTCGAACTGCGATGAAACGGCGACGGCGGCAGAAGCATCCACGAATACGGGACCCTCTGAAGTGGAGCAAAAGCTTGAGCAGCTAAAGCAGGAACACTCGTCGGTTCTCCTGGCCCACGAATCCTTGCAGGAAGAAAATGCACGCCAAAAGGTGAAAGTCGCAACGCTCGGCTCCCAGATTGCTTCCCTCAATACGCAGCACGTTGCGCTACAGCTTGCCAACTCTCAGCTAGCCGTCGAAAAGGATATGCTTGTCAAGCAGGTTGAAGCGAAGCGGCAGCAGTACGAATCACTGCAGCATGACTACGTCGCCCTGCAGTGTCTCCATGAGCAGCTGAGCAGCGATTACGACGCGTTGAATGGCGAGAAAGAGCTGCTAAAGAACACCATCCGCGATCTGAAGACAGAAAATCGGGATCATCGCGAGCGAATCGCTACGCTCGAGAAAACGATCGAGGAGCTGAAGTCGGAACAGCACGCAATGAAGGATGGTCTGACCAATCTTAACAATCTGCGAGCGGAGCATTCGAAGCTGAAGGACGATTTCCGGTGTCTGTTTACGCAAAGTGAACGGGTGAAGCAGGATTACAAAAATTGTCACGATCAGTACCGAGCGTACCGGACGGAGAACAGCCGGTTGAAGCTACGCAATACCGAGCTCTCCGGTGAGCTTACCAACAAGAAGGAACAGATCAGTAATCTCGAGATCGAATACACTAAAATACACCAAAGATGCGAAGTAAGCAATGATTCCGGAAGGATGGTAACGGACGACTAGCT
>NC_064874.1:4707500-4720000 GCF_943734745.1 Anopheles darlingi | reverse complement strand
AAGGATTATACCATGAGATGTTGTGAGAACGTGGATATTTTGATTTCATATCAATCTTTATACCATGTTAGGTAGCTTATTGCAATCATTGTATGCGGCAATTCGTTTATCCCGGAAGCGTTATGAAGTGGTGCTCGTACCGAAGGCCGGGCGCCTCCATTCATTAGAGGGTTGCTCCAGCGGTTCAAAATAAAAACACCAGAAGTCGCGGCTGTTATTAGCAAAGTGTACAAGTATTTTCTTCTTCGTTTTTTTTGTGCAAATTAATTGATCTCACTGCTGGAATTGGATGCCGGTAATTTGCTTCGCCCTTCGTTGATGTACTAATTGAAGTGTCTTAGTACTTGAGACACTTCAAACAATAATTTCATTGACCCTCACAGAAATCCTTCCGAACGCACAATGGAATGACCAAAGCAAGCGTGATGCCCGGCGCGTGCAACCACATGTCCTTTTGATCTTGGTGCAGTCCAGTAACCGCCGATCGCCCCATGCGATGGCAAAACACATGGAAAAGTGCACCAACGCGTAAAGACGTGCAGGCGTTCATTCGTTCGTTCGGGGCGTTGGTATTATCAAAGAAACGATTTATTTTTACTACCATGTATCGGACGGTTCTGGTAGGTTGATAAAATATGCTCCTCATTAACTAATGCTGCTGCTGCTGCTGCTCTCACACTGCCAACACAAACGCTGCGTAAAAAGGGGGTGACACTTATCGGTGTTGAGCAATATTATAAAGCAATGGTTTCGCTTCACTTGACACACAAAGCAGGAAATGGGGAAGCAGACCACCATGGGTAGAGGCGTGTGTTCGAACCATGTGAGTGCAATTATGAGCGCTCGCTCGTTCATACGTTACGCGGCCGTGTGCTGTAAGACACTTTATCCATCCGACACTGGAAAGATGGGATCCGTTCCGTCGGATCCATCCCACTCCGCGTGCACTCTGCCGGTGCTGCTGTGGCTGCTGCTTCAACTAGTTGCTGTTGATTAATTACCTCTCGGTGTGGATGGATTGAGCTCTGCATGCCCAGCTGACCATGAAATCGAACAATCCACCCAAACCCCGCCATCGTTGTATTATGGATCCGCTGCATGCGATGCTCACAACACACGCCGCACGGGGCCGGGTGTGAGTTTTTGCACCTTTTGTCCAAACCACGCGCCATACCATGCCCCTCCCCTCGTTCGGCTTCTGCTCAATCGCACCGAGATCTACCGATGATATTGGGGATTGTATTTAACTCACTGGTCCGTAAGATATCGGTTCTCTCCGCTTAAAAGGGGGAAACGGAATTTATTTATATCAATCCATCGAACGAGATACACCGTTCTGTTCTGTTATTGAAAAGTATTTCCAATTATGCTATGTCGCGATAAGCTTCAGAATGCTTTGCATTATTCCGTCGAAGCCTTAGAAGCCTGTATCGCGTATCGAATAACGTTGGCCGATAATCTGAGGGCGAAATCCAGAAATCGCATCTAATTAGCAAATACCGAGAATGAAGCGATGGCCGTTGCCTGCACCGATTGCCGGACACCGGGCACCCGGCCAACAACCATAATTAGTCTCAAGAGTGCTATGCTGATTAAGTTGAATGGAAATGGCACGTGCGCCCGGTATCCAATTGAAGCAACACATAGCATCAAATCATTCATGATGTAATGTGTGTAGGATGGATAATATATATGTGAGGCAGGAAGGCTAGATAACGGGGAACATTAGAACATTAGGGAACACAGATCGGAGTTGCAGCAGCAGCGTGATCAATCGTTCTCGATGGCAAAGTCCATTGGCCGCCAGAGGCTAGCAGATGTTAAATCGAGCAGAGAGACAGCCAAAGAGAGAGAGAGACCTTGATGCTATCTAGCAGGTCGAGTTGAATTGTTCCAAAATTGAAGCCATCTACCATGTGCTGTACACCGTACCGCGTAATGATCATTAGATTTGACCGAATGGCGTATGACATGGCTGGCAGTGATAAAGTATCTGGCACTTTTGGCTTCCCTTGCCCTTAAGGTTTAGAAAGGCTTCCGTTCCGTTCCGTTCAATCCCGCCCACCAGAAACCTTCAGAAACGGTCACGGCCCATTGCAGCATTGCGATTTGACCCCATCGACAACCGAGGTAGCAGTGAGCCACCAGGAGAACAGAGCGGTAGAAGATGGCCCCCGGTGGAGACAATAAATTCAAACCATACCAATTTCCGACCAAACCAAACCGCCCCGCGGTCAGGTTCGTCGTTGTCGTAGTCGTCGTCATAGCCCCTAACCTCAGAAAACGAGAATGAATGAAGTGAACGTCGGTCGTCGGTTCTCAGAACACCAGCGAGGAACGAGTGAGGACGCCAGTTTGCAATCTCAGGACCACGCGTGACCCGCTGGTACCCTCCCAAATTCCTCTCTCCGGTTTCGAAAGTGAAATGGGGAAAAGCTAAGGGGACAACAAAAATAAAAAACAAAAACATAAGTGCGACGCGAAAACACACTTGCGAGGAGGGCGAACGCGTCTTAGCGCCGCATTCGCCCTGCTTCCGGTTTCCTGGCCGTGGTGTGTCCGTGGAACTCGGAGTAAGTTTTCAATTCCTACCTCTCCATTCCCCCGGCCAGACCAGACCCCATGTATAGATCGCCATCAAGTGCCGATGCAAGCAATTTCGCAAACCGAAACCTCTCTTGCCTCTTGGCAAAGGTGTGAGAATCGAGAGGTGTGAAGGGGGTGTGCGCTCAACGAGGCCATCAACCACTAGTAGCCGCGTGGTGGACCTGGTAGGAAGGAGAAGCACCGACAAGCCGAAGCGATCCGAACCGACGGGAACATGGAACACCTACATCGGCCATGGACACCCACCCCCCGCCCGCCGCGATAAGGGTGAATAATGAACTGCTACTTCGATTCATTTCCTTTCGATTACGTTCGGGGTTGTGTGAGCGAGAGAGAACGAGAGAGTAGTAGCAGGGTTCATGGCACCGAGGACACTCTTTCATTTCCTGGGTGAAGATAGGGGGTGAGTGTTGGAAATCAGTGAGGCGACGTACGCACACACACTACCACGCTGACAGGTGTGCGCGCGAACACCCACCCCACACACACACACACATACACACACACACACGTCACAGACGCATGAACGCACGGCATGCTGTGGTGTGGCGAAACGTGGAAAATTCGTGGAAGCATGCGCCGCTCCAAACACCATCGGTAGTAGTGATGGTAGTAGTAGTGGTCGTAGTAGGCCCCTACCGATAGAGAGATACCTTTGTTTCCATCCAAGATGACAGCAACGAGGTCGTGCACTATGGGCCGAATGGTGGTGGTGGTGGTTAGAATGATTGCTTCTCGCATATCCTTCGCTGCTTACCTGTTCCTTGACCACTACCTCTCTCTCTCTCTCTCTCTTTTTTGTGCGCTTTCTCTCTCTTCACTCGGGAGCAGGAAAATGATTCCCCAACCCGACGAATACACACACACACTAACAAGGAGATCGAGGACACGAGATCGTGGCCCGAGTTCAAACAGAAAAACTGGCCGACACCACCGAGTTCGGACTCATTGCACACGTGTCCGTCGAACGGATCAGATCACCAGGATCCTCCTCATCATCGTCGCGGTGGTTGTTGTTTGGGCTGTTGGCTGGCTGGATCTGGACTTGCGATCGACACGGTGGCCATTCCGTGTGTCCCGTGTGAGGTGTGGTGAGGTGTGTCTTGATGGGTAAATATCCTTGAAAGAAGGCGAAAGCGACGGAGAAATTCGTGAAGTGATGTGTTGTCGATTGAAGATTGAAGTGAAACGTCGGCAAAGGAGTAGCACGGAACGAACGGAAGAACGAAACGAAAGGTATTAAACATTCAAACGATAAACCCTTCACCCCGCTCCACTGCACCCCGTGGACTTCCTCGTGGTGGTCGTGTCGCGAGAGTGGGCGCAGGTGTGTGCCGTTCGCTCGGTGGTGAACCTCTGGGAACCTTAACCATCTGTTTCTGTGTCTGTGCGCTCGTTAGTAAGTGAGAGGGACTCGCGAGGAGTGTTGGAAAAGACTTACGGGAGGGGTGAAGGAGGGGGGGGGGTAAATAGACCATCCCCAAAACAGTCCAGAGAAGCAGCTGGTAATGTCCGTCTGTCTGCGTGTGTATGCGTTATCCGAGTTATTGCCCGAACCGGAGTTCATCCACGAACGGAAACGGTTCACTGTTGGGGCCATCAGGAGTACGAGTATGCATGGTCGTGTGTGTTTGTGTGTGTGTGTGCACCCCAATCTTCCGCTCTCCCCCAAAAGATCACCACCAATAATAACTGGCAGTCGGTAGCGGTTGGTGTTGGTAAGTCGGTTTTTCACGTCACTCAGACGCTCGCTCGAAGATTTTCCCGAAGTTTTTCCGAGCTGCGTGTTCGTGAAGGGGATGATTTCCACTCTCGGGCCCGATCCATGGAATTTTCATCTCGGGCGGTCCACGCCAGTCCTTTCTTTACAATCGGCCCGCCTGGTAACGCGCTGCTCCGTGGTAAACGGTCAACCCCACATCCTTCCTCCCATTCCTCCCATTCTCTTTGTGTGTGTGTGTGTCTGTGTATGTGTGTGACTGGGTGTTTGTGTCCGAGAGCTTCACCTTACTGTGAATTTAAAGTTGGGACGGGGACTCCATTTTCCAAAGGATCATATCACAAGGCAAAAAAACAAACGGAAAAGGAACACAGGAACAAAAGGGGCGGGGAAGGGGGGGAATTGAGGAGATGGAATTCAGTGAAAATTCTCGTTCCACGTTCCACGGGTGTATGGAAAGCGCGAGCGCAAGCCAGATCGCCCAAGAAGCAGAAAGTGATGATAAGACTTGGCGCCATGGCGCGTTGCGTTGCTTAAGTATAAGTATGCGATCCATTAGATCTGATGAGTGGGCACGCTGGATGAGCAGATCTTTGTGAGAGGTGGTCGAGAAAGAGCTAAAGAGAGACAGACAGAGTGAGAGAGAGCGAGAGAGAGAGCGCACACGTAGCGGAGTGGAGCCGGAAACTCGCCGAAACTATTTTGAACGTACAAACTTTGGCGAACCAGCAACGGACTTTGGCAGCGGAGCAGCAGCGCACCTTCTCGGAACGGGATAGGAGATACGGAAGAGGGTGGGGACTGTGGTGAGGCACCATCGCTGCTGCTGCTGCCGCTGCTGCTCCCCGTGTGTATTACGAGATCGTTTCCGTTTTTTTCTCGATTTTTTCCGCTCGTACTGAGGTTTTTTTTGGGCTTGTTATTATTTCTGTTGCTCATTTACCGACTGTTTTCCGTGGGAGTGTTTTTCTTTATTCACCCGAGGGAGGCAAAAAAAGCAGATTCGCAAAAACAGAACCCACAGCGCCGTGCAGCGCAACGAGGTCGAGGCATTCGGCTGTTCGGGTGAGGATGGTTTTCGGGGATTCTTTCTTCTTGGGATATAGTTAGCGAAATCTAATTTTTTGACCAACTTTTTCGGCTTCGGATTCGCTCATAAAAGTACCGCCAGTAGCCAGTCAGCCAGAATATCACAGAAATCACGCACGAGGCACGTCAGACACGGACGCGTAGTGATGGAAGTAGAGAGACAGAGAGCGAACAGCTTCCTTTCCGATTCCGTTTGATTCATTCGATCGCTGTGCGAAGGGACTGTACGTGCGTGCGTGCGTCCGTCCATCTGTCCGTGCGTGTGCCGATTTGTATGTGTGCACCATGGTTGTAATGGTGCCAGAATGAGACGGGAAGAATTAAATTTTCATCACACAGCACCAGCACCAGCACCAACGGCATCGGCATCGGCCACCGACCGATCCATCCAGAGCCAGAAGTAGCCTCCTAGCCCGATCCTGGCCAGCCAGACCCTGGCCAGAGCCAGCCGAGGCCAGTACACCTGCATGCATAATAGATGGCAAAGTTGTGTGGACGCCTTTTTTGCTCTCTTTCCCTCCCCGGCACTCTCCCCTTTCTTCCCCAAACCCTTCTTATCAAACCACGCCGCTATAGTTCGCTTTCTCCCTTTCCTGTTTTATGTCTATTGCTCCTTCCCTGCTAGCGTGCGCCAAGGGGTGCACAAGGGGCTCCAAAGTGTGTGCGTGTGTGTGTGCACACGTGCGTATGTACCACGACGTGTGTATGTGTACTTCGAACGTGAGAACCGTTATTATATCTTCTGGTTCCTATTGCTGTTGCTGCTGCTGCTGCTGCTGCTGCTGCTAGTGGCCATCATTAATGTGCAGGAACAGGCGGCTACTGCTTGTACTGCTGCATGTGAGGCTGCGAAAGATAACGGGAGCTGATGATGGTAGACGCTCTCTGTCCGTACTCGCCTTCCTCCTTTCACCTCCTTCCTCGTTTGCGGTTCGTTGGTGGTGAACGATAAACGGAAAGTTTTGATGAATTGAGATGCATAACATTACAGTCCCCCTCACCCCTCTTTACGTTGAGGCCACGAAGCCGCCAGCAAAACGGAAAGCACACGGCTCGCTTACACGACAGCGGCCATGTTTGTCCGGGGCACAGGGCTAGGACAAGGGGTTTTCCACCGGCTGCTGCTGCTGCTACTGCTGCCGAAGCTTGTGGTTTGTTTTTGTTAGATCGTGATTAAAATCAACTATGTCCCGGGAACTTGGCTTTTCCTCTGCATGCTCCCATTCTGGCATGCCTCGATTCTCGTTTCCTGTGGCCATGCTAGTATGCTGATGTTGTGTTGCTGTGGATGTGTATGCGTGTATGTGTGTGTTATCATGAAATTCTCTCGAAACACAAACCAATCCGTCAGCTCCTTAACCGCTTAACCTAGCCGAGCAGCCCACGGAAGGGTAACCCGCAGTCCTACGAGGCGTCCTCATCGTCGTCGTCGTCGTCGTGCACGTTGTTTTAATCATTTTTCCCACCACCTTCGCAATCTACTTCGCCGGATGTTTTATGTTATCTCTGCCTTCTTCCGCTTCAGTTCAGTTCAGAAGGTCCAGCATATGCAGGCACCAGGAACCGTCGCTGTCGCCGCCGGGTTGCCGGGTCCCGAAAGTGAGGAAAGTTCATAAATGAAAAACGCGTCAATCGTGTGCGTGAAAAGTGCGCAAATCACAAAACTGTGTCCTGCTGCCAAGTAAATGGAATGAGCTGGAAGTGAGTGGAAGTGAACAGGAAGTGAGGTGCCGTTACCGAACCCGGGATCTGACCTTTCAACCGACCTGTGTGTGAGTATATATGATGTAGCTTTTACAACACTAGAAAAAAGAAAAACCCAATATATGTACAAAATATCCCTTTTGTATTCCAATTACACAATGTGACCTCTATCGCGACACAAAAAGCAGAGCAAACAGAGTAGCTTTATTGCGTTTCTGGATCCTGGTGTGCTGTTAAACCAATGTGTGGCCACCTCACTCGTCCGCCCTTCGTTTTACACCTCGTATTATCATCGGTGGAACCTTTATTTTGGAGGTGGGGGGCGGGGAGGTCCCATTGTAAAGTGTTTTATAGCATCGCGCGAAAGAGAAAAAACGGGAAACTCCGCGCCCAGATAGAGCCTAGGCAATAAAGCGATATGAACATGCGTACACGCGTGTTATGGCTCTCGAGAGATGGAGAGAGAGAGAGAGAGAGAGAGAGAGAGAGAGAGAGAGAGAGAGAGAGGGACAGGCAAAGCGGGTGGCGTGATGAATAGCAAAAACGCCGGAATGTTCCCCAGGTGTGTTCTGTGCTGTGCCAGCAACGCGACAAAGCACACACGGACGGCAACAAAAACGTAGCTCGTTATAGTGTCCCTTGGCCCTTCCCAGCAGCTGCGCCGGCAAACCCCTTTTGTTCAGGAATCCCTGTCCCGTGCCACTCTGTGCCAATCCCTTCGAGATCCCACCGTTCCGAAAACTCGCCACTCGATGATCAGTTTCAGAGTGCGTTTCACAGAAAAACCAAAAAATGAAAAGGAAAGGGCGGACACTCATCTCCGACGCCGTAAAAGGGGGGCGATATTTTTGCCAATTATCCAAAACTTTGCGCAAACAATCAGCTAGCAGAGCTGAGCACAACACACACATGGGTTGCATATCCAGCGTACTGTCCAGCGCCAGTGCGTCATATACGCTGACTGGCTTCACTGCCGCTGGTCTAAGCTTGTAGCTGTGTGTGGCTGGCGGGATGATTTGGAGTGTTGATAGTACGTTGCGGTGAGATAACGACGAGAGAGCGATAGAGAGAGAGAAAGAGCGAAAGGGTGGGCAAGTGCCAAGGGCCGGGCGTGAGTTTGTTGTGTCCATACAGTCCCATTTAATGTCCATTAAAATGTTCACCATATTCACACCCCGCCTGGCCCCGGCGCCCCGTTTTGCGCTCGTTTACACACGAATGTGTTAACACGGACATGTTTACCTTTTCCATATCCAACGTACACCAAACACACTCACACGCACTTCACCAGTTTGCCCTCCCGTGCAAACCGTCAACCAATGGAAACTCCTGGCAAGCGCGTGTTAGAGTGAGAGAGAAACGACGACTAGGACGACGACGACGACGGGCATGTGAAGCATGAGTCTGTGTGTCTACGAAACACCCGCTTTTTTGTACGTATTTATTCTATCCTTGCTTGCTGTAAGTTTGGAGTTCGTTGGAAGCAAGTGACACTCAGCACAACACCACCACCACCAAGATGACGACAACGACGACGACGACGACGACGACGACGACGAAGAAGAAGGGACAAAGAAACAAGGAAGAAGCGAAGGTGGGACGCGGGTCATATGCTCATGTAAAAAGGTGATGGAACGACGGTACAAGCGTGCGAGCCAAGTTCAAGAATATGCTAGGAAAATAGTTTAACAGCAAGCAAAAGGCACAGACAACTTTCCACAAAGTAAGTGTCCACACCGCCGATGGCTGGTGGCCGTGGTGACGGTACGGGTGCTCTGGGTGTCCGATCGAACAGCACATCATCTGCTTCTTTTTCCGTGGACTAGAGAGAGAGAGAAAGATACAGCCGGAGAACGTGCACACCATAGTATATGTGTGTCTGTGCTTGAGACGGATGAACGACGGAACGAACCAGGGATTTCTTATCTTTTTCTTACCTCCATTCGCTCATGATGATGGTCCCCTGTCGGTGGAAACACCTAGAGACACCGGAGCACAGTAGGTGGTAGGAAAAGTCATACCAGCAAACAGTGATCCGGCCAACCTCGGCCAGCCAACCAGCCAGCCAACCAGCCAGCCAGCCAGCTCGGGACCAGAGTCCAGGCACAGTGGTAGCGTCAGCGTGTGATTCGACCGCGAGGCGCATGTTGGATCGTTTCTCACGTTTTTGTTGGATCTTTTCTTAGTCCTGGTCTTGGTCCTAGGTCTGGGTCTGGTGGTGTACACAATGGCACGTTAGGCGCGCGCTCGGGCCCTCCCTCCCTCCACCCTGCACGGTGGAGGGAAAATTATGGGAAATGGGGATTTAGGATTTCCCAGATTGCACTCCGCGAGCGTCCGTCCGTCCGTCCGTCCGTCGTTCGCTCCGGTGGCCCTGTCTGACTCCCAGAGACTCCCTTCTGGTTTGACTCTGCGCGCTCGTACGTGTGTGTGTGTGTGTTCAGCAATCTGCCAAGTTGACAACGACCAGCTTGCTAGCCAGGTGCCCTCGTCCCCGGCCTTCCCGGTGGTCTTGGTTGAGGAGGCCCTTGGCTATTGGTACGCTTGACGCTTGGCACGATGCCCTTTCATACGCGCTGCATCCCGTTACTTATGATGGCCGCTGTCGCTGGCCGCACAAAGGTCGAAGGCATGGAATAGAAGAAGGAAACGAATGCACCGTCATCTGGTCCCCCCCCCCCTCCTGCCGGGAGGCTCGCACACACAAATATTATTCATACGGGAACGGGCATACGCGAACGTCAGTCGCGCTCGTCCGGACTCTGGTAGTGCTTCGCTTTAGCGCGCGATCTCTCGCCTGCTGCGCCCTGCCCTGGTCTGGCCGCGTGGTCCAGTGTTGTTTGTTAATGCAAATCTGCTTTAGTGGCTTTAGAGAGCTCGTGGCACACCCGACAACGAAGAGCGTCCCGGAGCGCGTTTCGCGGAGTTTACTTTTCGCACGCACGCGTCCGTTCTGCTGACGCTCTCGGAAAACCAGCATCATTCCAATTTAATGATGAACTTTCCACATCTTTGTTGCAGCTTAGCGCGCGGCGCGGCCCGGCAGATGATCCATGCTGGTTGTGCTGGAGGGCCACTACCAGGCCCAGGGATTACCGTGGTCTGGTGGCGAAAAAAAAAGAAATCGTTAACAAAGTTTGAAAATTAACAACATCTTATCAGCCCTCGTTTGATCTCTGGCTAAAGCTCCGGCTCCGGCCTTCCTCAGAAGCTTACACCGACTAATTGGCCGCTCAGTTCTCGCTATCGCGAGCCTTTCGCTATTAGGCGAAAGATAAGATTCATCACTGGAGACCGACACCTCGACCGCCGCCGCTCGTGGGCTCCGGGGATGAATTATATTTTATCTTAATTAATTTTATCTATATTTTGACGCATCATTTCGCGGAATTCGACCTCCACAATTGGTTGGTCCGGGTCCGGGCCCTTTCAAATACTCCCGGCCCGAGCCTCGATGGAGGCGCATGGTGACGACTTAATGGAGGCGCAATGGAGGCGCATGGTATCTCGGAACAGTGAGCGAAAACCTCTTAATCGTTTTAAGGGACGGTAATGCCGGTGCTTCTGGTTATCATTTTCTGGGTGAGAATGGTCGCAGCCAGCGCGAGCCAGCAAAAACGAAAAAGGAAAGGTTCTAAGCCAAGCGTCGTTTCTAAGCGAGCGGCAGCAGCCAAGCAGCGACTCGGTGCCAGACTCGACACGATACGAGGGTTTCCCATTTCCGTGGCACACAATCAAGAATACCTTTTCCAACCGGGTAACACGAGAGGGGAAGAAGAAGAAGAACATCGCAGGGAACAAGAACCTTGAGCCCGGAATGTGGCCATTCTCACTTACAGCAAATTACAATACTGGCCACCAGTCTCGCCAGCGCCTTTTTTCCCGGGCCATCCCACGCACCTTCCGGGGGCTATTCCCCTTCTCTTTCTTTCTCCCTCCAATTCGGTCCTTCTCTTTCTCCTGGGGAGTATTTTTTTTGCACCTCTTCTCGCCATTCCGTTCAGGACCAGGACCTTTTACGCGCGTTCCGGACAAAAGTTAGCGAGCAAGTTTGATGGGTGGGGTAGGGGGGGGGGGGAAGCAGGGGGTTCCTTGTGCTCCCTCTACCAAAAGCATTAAGCCAAAAGTGCTCAACCATCATTAACGCGCGGTAGGACTAGGACCACGGTTCACACACCCACACGGTTCTGGTGTGTGGTGTGTGGCGAGTGGCGGCATTGGCTCAAGGCTCAAGGAGCAACAACAACAGCAAAAAAAAAAAAGAGAGCAACCCGCAACCCGGCACCATAGCCAAGGCAAATTTGTAGCGAAATTGCAAAACGCTCGATGGAAAATCGATTTCGGGCCCCGTGCTCCACTGTCTTGCGTCGTCGGCGTCGTCGTCGTCGGAGTCGTCGTCGTCGGCGTCTTATTACCATTATGCGCGGAACGCGGCACCCGGCAGATGCCAACGAGTGTCCGTGCCTGAGTGCGAGTTGCGTTGCGCACCGAAACGATGGGAATGTAATGCTTCGCGCGGTCGACGGGGTCTTCTATGTTTGGGGACGGGTAAAAAGCCTTTCCTCGCGAAACGCGATAGAGACACGAGGCGCGAGGAAAGAAGGGAACGGGAAAGATAGATTTCAGCCTCGATGTGCCCGGATCCGGATGGCTCCTGTTGCCGCTGCGCCGTGTGTCCCAGCGGAGGAGAATTACATCAATATCACATCAATATTTGCGTGCCGCCTTTTCCCGTTCTTCCCATTCCCACCAAACCGCCATCGCTGAAAGTCGATAAAGACCGACCGACCGACCGACCATTCCGTCGACGTCTCCGTCCCCTCATCTTCGTCGTCATCGTCGTTGGTTTCTATTTCGCTCCCTGTGGAATGTCGGGAGTTTGGGGAATTTAGATGGTTTGGCGTTCGTTTGCCAAACAGCATCTTCCGTGGCATTCCACCCCACCGAGCTCCGAGAGCGAGTGTGTGTGTGTCAGGGAGAAAGAGAGAGAGAGAGGGAATGCGATGCTAAGGAAAATTCGTGTAAAAGTTTTTCCCTTCTATTTTGTTGGATTTTTCCCCCTTCGGATCTCTGATTCAGCGGAATTTTGCTGCCGACGGCGTTGTGGACGTTGCTGGTGGTGGTGGTGGTGGTGGGAATGTGGGCCGTTGTCGGTTGGCTTCTTAACGTTTCACCCGTGCAGCCGTGGGCAGCATAAGCCTACCCGGTGGTTCATGTTAATTGTAACCACGAAAGGTCGGTTTTATAGCGCGTCCAAAACGATCGACATTCGCCGGCGGGCAAGCGAGCGAGCGAGCGAGCGACCGAGCGTTTGCCAGTCCGGAGACCACCTTTAATGCTTCACCAACACCACCACCACCACCAGCAGTACCAGCACCAC
>NC_064874.1:4680000-4700000 GCF_943734745.1 Anopheles darlingi | reverse complement strand
ACTGAGACAGAGAAAGAGAGGAAGACAACGAGAGAGAGAGAGAGAGAAAGAGAGTGCGCACAGGGGGGACAGTGCGATGCAGATAATGATAAAGAGATAACCGGCCAGCAGCAGCAGCAGCTTTGGCCACGGACCGGGCCCGGCTTGCAGGAAGCGAGCGGGTGAGAGGAGCGCTCGTTGGATGGCCCTGGGATCGCATCATCAGCGTTATTAGTATGCCACAAACGGAAATCCGTCTCATGCTCATGCCTTTTCTGCACCCACCCCCCCGAGAAACACACAATGAATACCCGGAGGTTCCAGCAGACCGACCGGGACCGACCAGGTGAGGCTGGTAGGTGGCTGTTTCTATTACATTTTGTCGTCTTGCCCTCACCCTTCCTTGGCGCTTCTAGCTGTCTCGCTGTGCTGTGTTGTCAGAAAATTATGAAACTTTGCTTCGCAAACGCACACCAATAGCAGCATCAGCAGCAGCAACAGCAACAGCAACGTCTTCGAGGATGGCCAGAAGGATCGTAGCAGAGGACGTCCGGAAGGACCCCGGATGCGCTGTCGTTTGAGCAGCGATGGACAAGCTGTCTCTGGCATGCGTCTCATCTGCCACAACTCGGGGCCACGTGTCCGTACTGGTTTGCCTGTCCCCGTTCACGGTGCGGTGTCTGCGGCTTTCACAAGTGGATTGGCGTAACGGAAATGGAGCCGGGAATCGTCGGGACGCAATGATATATTTTTAATTTCTAATCCTCTTATATCGAAGAGAGAGAGGGAGAGAAAGAGAGAGAGAAAGGGCACTGGGGATGGGGAGGATTTAATGTCTTCCATCCATAGCTTTTTGAGGGCGGGGGGAGGTTTTGGCTTTTCGTCGTGATTCTCTCTGTTCTTCTTTTCATTTTCCTCCAACACAAACCAATGGCCATCACACCGCTGGCATCATTGATGTGTTCGATTCTCGGGCCTCACCTTTGACCGTGTGAGACCCAGACCAGCCGGTGTGTGTGTGTGTGTGTGTGTGTGTGTGTGTGTGTGTGTCCGAATTTGAAGCCACTCCATCGGATCTGTTCGGATTTCAATCGACCATCCCGTAGGCCACAGACCAGCAACCGGCACCAGATCAGATCCCAGTTTCTGTGAACGAACCGAAGGAAACGAAGCGCATAAAGTGCTGATTTATTGGACTGCTGGGAAAAGAATGGTGCCCCCAGCTGTGCCCGGCTACCGTGTGGGCGTGTGGCCGGGGGGATCGTGTTTTCTCGAGGATCAGATTTGCTACCTTTCCACACACACACACACACACACACACACACACACACACACACGCGCGCGCGCATACTTGAGCGATTCCGCTCTCTCTCTTTCACTCTCTAGTTCTATGTGAAAATGATGGAGACCAAAACTGAGTTTGTGTGTCTGGTTTGTGTGCCTGGTGTGTGTGTGTGTGTGTGTGTGTGCGTTTTCCATAAAACAACAATCGGAGTTTAGAAGGGATGCAGCACCCGGTACGGTTCGAAAGGCTTCATGAAAAACAGCTTCAGGCAGTCTGCTGCTGTAGACCCAACTGGCCCGAGCAAACCCGTCCAAAAGGCTACCCCATACCATCACCTCCCTTCCCCCCCTCCTCACATCCTCTTTCTACCTCTAACCTTCGACAACGGACGCCCTGTGCCCCACCACAAAAGGGCCCGAACGAGGATTTTAAGGTGACTTTCCCACGTCCAAACGAAAGTCATGTTTTGGTTTTCAGCCACACAAACACACACACACACAGGCACACACACAGGGGCACGTGCACAAAGATTAGACTAAAATACTTAACATCGAGACACGGCACGTACACGAGATTTGAAGATGAACTCTCGAAAAATGGAAAACGTGGCGACCGCCGTGGCGTGGCGTGGAGATGTCTTCGCGTGACTTTCGCGGAATCATCGACATCCGATACGTCACCATAGGGCAACCGGGGGAGGGCCGCGTGACATCATTTCAAGAGGGGCAAGAGCGACGGGATGGTGAGCGACAAGGAATCTGATATGTTTTTGAAGGTTATCGGCGTGCGGCGTGGGAGGCACAGTCCTGGCGGCACTCGGCTAGCTAGAGCTCCGGGCTAGAGAGCGACTGTATTTATAATGTTATTTTCCAGTTGAGAAGCTATCAGCAGCTTCCACCTCCTCCTCCTCCTACTACTACTGCAGGCCGATCGGTTGGTTGGTGGTACGCAGCATCCGTTTCGCCGGAACTGTGAGAAGCGATGAGCCATCTACAACCATCGACGTTGTCGATTCATCGCCAATGTGTTGTCCTTTGGACCGTGAAAATATGCTTCCCCTCCCGTTATCTTCGAGGTAGAGGTAGATGCTAGCAAGTTGGCTGGTTGGTTCGGCGGGGTGGGGTTGGGGGTAGGACATGGAATCCATGGAAACGTAGTCCACCAACACGGGGTTGGGCACGTGCTCGTGGTTCCTTCACTAATATATTCCGCTTCGCCGGCGATAGAAAAGACGTACAACATGAAACACAGCCCCGATACCTCCCCCCGGACAACCAACCGACCAACCAACCGACGGACAGACCGACCGCGTTCGACACACGAAATGCGAAAATAGCTTCCACGGAAGGAATGCGTGCGGCAGGTGGCAGAAGGTCGGTCCGGTTGGTCGGTCGGTCGGTTGGTTGGTTGGTTGGTCGGTGGAAAACTGTGTCGGAGACGAGGAAAACGAACTTAAACGAGTCAACTTTGGATGGAAAATGAGAGGAAAAAATCACATCAACCATCACCACACACTAACACACACACACACACGCGCCGTGTTTGCATTCCATCGTCGTGGTATCGTCGCCGGTAGTAGAGAGCAATGGCAATGTTGGTGGCACTTTGCTGCTTATAATTGGATTACCGACCGGCTGTTCCGGCTGGAGGATGCCGATGTTGGATGCCGATGTTGGATGATGCCACCCCCCTCCCACCCTCCCTCCCTTCCCCACCACTTCTTATGCTGGGGGAATAGGGTGTAAGCGCCTGTAATCGTAAAACTCTTTTAGATTTGCTGCCGCTGTTGCTGCTGTTGCCGCTGTTTACATTGCCTGTTCTGTTCCTGGCCTGTGGTCGCGTGGTGGCTTCAAAGGTGGCTTCGTGGCTTCGTGGCGGTCGCGCAAAGAGTAGCCGGAAACCGCAGCCCAGCACCACAACGAACGAAAACGAACGGCAGAGGTGGCGCTTTTTATGTCGGTTAATTCAGTCAGCAGGTAACAGTAAAGGCGACAAAAAGGCGGTGCCTTTAATATGGCGAACAAATATGAGAACGCTTTGCGGTGACAAGTTGTGTAAGGAGGCTGGGGAAAGTGGGTTAGTTTCTTAAGGTAATCTAGTTACAGGCTATTCACTCTTCAATCACCTTCACCGGCACAGCATGCCGGGGGAATAGGAAGTCGTATCCTAGCATATCCGGATCTACTGAGCCTAGCTAGACGCTTGTGGCTCAGTGTCAGTTCGCGCCTGTGCCTGTGTGTGTCGTTGTGGCTGATCGGTCCATCGTTCCATGCAACTCCGTGAGCAGATCAAAGTGCACATGGGATTGCAACCCGCCTGACCTAGTCACAGAGAGCACATAATGATCCCGTCTCATAGAAAGAACAATTGAAGCATGTTCGTTCTCTGTGGAAGATTGGAAAGCAAAAGCTTTCGCTTGAAGATGCCGTCTAAAACAAAGGTGTGGTTAGACGGGGGAAGAAAAGTGTTGAGAACGGGGCAACTGCATCATATTCACGGTTAGGAATTTCGTATCACACCAACGCGAAGTTATAATTTCAAAAATAACCGACGAAGGTCGGTTATAACAAACCCAAAAAAACCTCACTAGGATGCCGCATCGTATGCAGATGCACGAAGGTCGGACATAGGAAAATAGATAAACAACCGACGCATTAGGCGACAAGTGTAGGAGCATCATACGTACGTTACGCAATGCGTGCGCACATAGGGTAATAAAACTACGGCGTCTGGTATTGAACGACAACTGTGCGGGCGGTAACGCCATAGAGCGATAGGAATCCTAAACAGACAAATCAATGCGTTGGTCGCTTCTCAAAACATGGATGCACTTCGGTACAGGGTCTGTTTTATGTCAGCTAGGACTATCTTCGCGTTGGTGACTTTCCCACGCTATCACCAACTTCTTATATACATCGTAATCACTGCATGCGGTAGCATTTAAGGCATGTGGTTATCCGAAACATATTTTCTAAATATGTAACTTTTGGAGCGAGATCATCCATCTCGCTCGCGCCTATCAACGATAGGAAACGAAAGGGTATATAAACCCTTGAAACTTTGAATAAAAGGTCACTTTACTTCCAGAAATCACGGTGTACTGTTTGATTCTAATCCCTCGGAGAACGGCAATTACGCTAGCGTATGACCCACTCTGTAGCTGATTAGATTTTTTCAGATTCACAGTGCTGAGCGATCAGGAAACGGTCTAATAAGCTTTCTACGGATACCGGTCAATGCGCAAGCGCAAGCCCCGCTCCGTCATCGCTTATTACGATAAGTGCCTGTTAGCTTAGGTAAGTAAGAGTCCGCGTTCTGCGCGTGGAACGCCAGCGGTTCGCGTTATCCTTCGCACCCGGATCGCCCCGACCCGTTACATGGTGGCTCCAGAGAGGAAGTTACAATTCTCGCGCGTTGTAGCTTCGACCGATCGTACTCACGTATAGGTGTGCTGTCGCCTAAAGAACAGCCTTAGTAAGTGTTTGGGAAGCACCGCGTGTGCCATTGCGTAATCAGGTTACGATCCCAAAGTGAAAGTTCACCGAATCTTGGGTGCCTCAGCCAGATTCGCACAATTAAAGTGAGTCGTGAAGTAAGGCAAACTGCCGCCTAAAGCGCAGAAGTGTATCACGAAAGTGTTAGTGCACAAAAACTATTAAATAAGTCCAGTTCCGCGACGGATTGGCCGGAAAATATTCCGTAAACAGTGGCTGGAAGGTGCAAGCTTCCGGAGTGAAAGTGTTCACCGATACGTTTCCCAGGATCGTATCGCACAGGGTGATAATTCACCATCAAGCGGCAGAGCGTACTACAAAGATAGTGCAGCAAACTCTAGCGTGACAACGTCACCGAGGCCGGTCTTATCCAGTAATTCCGGGTCGCGCCAGATCATCGTAAAATTCCTTGATCAAATCGGGGTTCGTACAAACGAATACCTAATATCCTAGATCGTTCAATCGACACGGATAAAGCAGAAGAGATCTGCAAAAGCTCAACAGAGCAACCAAAGTCGACCGTAAAAACGGCGACAACATATAGCCAGAAAGGCTATTACAGTTTAATGTGAAATTAAGTTCTGCACTACGGTTGGAACCAGGAGCAAGCTCGAGCAGCGGCGGCAAAGATCCTGAATGAAAGAAGATTCATCCTACTAAGGTATCCACCGGCTCGCGTTCCAACGAGGACGATCGAGTATCATACGCGCGAACGAAGACTCGCAAGCCAATCCACGATCCACAAGGTTCAGTAAGTAGAAAGGTGTCGAGTCAAAATAGGTGGCAGGTAAGAGCCACATTCACTTAAACTTTCCGATTCATAAATTACTCCAACAGAGAGATATTAATAAATTGTTTCAGCTAAACTAACCCTCTTAATAACGATCACAAAGTATCCAAGTACCAAATAGAGGAATAGTTAATCCAAGATGCCTTATAAATTTGAGCCTAACCCAGTCGGCAATTGCCGAATGTGTAAGGGTCCAGATGAAACGGACGACAAAATGATCGCATGTGGCGACTGCGACCGTTTATTCCATCTTGCTTGCAACAAGCTGACAAGTAAACCAACAACCTTTTGGCGTTGCCCTAAGTGCCTACACGTGGTTTACGAAATGAATCGGCTAAAGGACCTCGCAAAAGCTACGTCCAGCAAAGCGTCAACACCCACAACAACCACAAGAGAGGAAGGGGAAAAATCGGAAAATAGGACTCTGGAAAAAATTCTAGAACAATTGGTTTTAGGGCAACAAGAACAAAGAAAACCATTATCCGAATCCTCTCATTTAGAAATCTTACTTAAAAGGCAAGCACTGACGCAGCTGCCGAAATTTGGCGGAAACCCCAAAGATTGGCCAAATTTCAAAAAGACGTTTGATGAAACATCGAACGAAGGGTCGTTTACAAACTTGGAGAATTTGAATCGACTCAAACAAGCTCTATACGGTGCCGCCCTCAAGGGCGTGCAACAATTAATGTTGGAATCCGAAAACGTACCAGAAATTTTAAACCGTTTGGGCGAAACCTTTGGTAGACCCGACTTGGTTTATTTGGAATTGTTGAATGACATCCAAAAAATACGTAAGGATTCCAGAAATGTAGTCATAGAAATGACTAATGGGCTTGAAAATATCGTCAAGAACGTACATCTGATGAACAAACCAGCATATCTGGCAGATCACAGATTGGTTATGGAATTGACCGCTAAATTACCTCAACCTATTCAGGTAAAAAGGGCTGAATACATGGCACAGGCCAAATCTGCGCTCGACGTCCAAACATTGGACAATTTATGCGAGTGGCTTAAGCCTTTTGCCAGAACAGCTCAAATGATGAATACCATCAACACTCATACCCACAAGGGAAGTGTAAATCTCCACACTCAAAAACCGGTCAAGAAACCGGAGGGAAAACAAAACAATAAAAATCCCAAAATGTATGAACCTAAAAATGCTCCGAAACCAAACTCGCCTTCATGTCTCATTTGCAAGAAAAACCATTATACAAACAGATGCTACGTGCTCATCAGAAATAATATAACCAAAAGGGTCGAAGTAGCCACGAAAAACAAACTTTGTTTTGGATGCTTGACTTCTAATAGCCACTCAATTGATGAATGCCCACGGGCAAAACCATGTGGCATTGATGGGTGCACGAATAAGCACTTTAAATTATTGCATGACAGAAGGGCAAATACCGAGCAAAATGCAGTTCTAAATCACCATGAAGACATTATATCGTCAACGATACATTACCAAGTTCTTCCTGTGAAATTAATTAACGGCGATAAGTCATTTGACACTTTCGCTTTTCTGGATCCAGGTTCATCCGTAACATTATTAGAGGCCAATGTAGCCAAACAATTGCAATTGGAAGGACCAGAAACTCCATTGCACCTTACGTGGACGCAGGACAAACAATTAACAAATAATAAAAGCCAACAGGTAAAATTGTCCATTAAAGGCGCCACAAAGAAGGGGTATCGTCTAAAGGACGTAAGAACTGTGAACAATCTAAATTTGCCAGTTCAATCCTTCAATTATGATGAAATGGCCTCCAAGTATCCATATCTCAAAAATTTACCCATTCAATCATTTAAAGATGCAAGACCGACCCTCATGATAGGGTTAAATCACAATCATTTATTGATGGGCTCCGACCATAAGGTCGGAAAATTAGGAGAGCCAATAGCCATGAGAACAAAGCTGGGTTGGCTAATCTATGGCAAACTGCCAAACGACAACTACTTAAATTATGCAATGATAATTCAGGAAGATGAATTACAAAAACAGTTGTCTAAATACTTCTCAGTCGAAGACTTTGGAGTTAAAGCCATTTCTAATCTTCCCGAATCAGAGGAAGACAAACGGGCTAAAGCCATTTTGAAAGACACGTTGAAATTTAAAGACGGACGTTACGAAGTCGGTCTATTGTGGAAAAAGGATAATCATCAGTTTCCACTAAGTCTTGATAACGCCATGTCGAGACTAATCAATTTGGAAACCAAATTGAATAAAGATCCAAGTATGAAAAAATGGGCTATCGAAACGTTCCAAGATTACGTTAAAAAGGGTTACGCTCGTAAATTAAACCCTACTGAAGTGATGAAAACTGATTCTCCATTGTTTTATTTGCCACACTTTATTGTGGTAAACAAAAATAAAATGCCACCTAGACCTCGTCTAGTTTTTGACGCGGCGGCAAAGGTAAAAGGGCAGTCGCTTAACGACGCATTGTTGTCGGGCCCTGATGGTACTACATCCTTGTTCGGAATTCTTATAAGATTCCGCGAAGGAAAATATGCAATTTGTGGAGATATCAAGGAAATGTTCCACCAGGTCAAAATTCGCAAGGAAGATCAAAATGCTCAGAGATTTCTCTGGCGCGACTGCGAAAATCGTTACCCAGACATTTATGTTATGCAAGTCATGACATTTGGTTCAACCTGCTCACCCTCTTGCGCCCAAGCGGCCAAGAATACAAATGCAGAACGTTTAAAGGATAAATATCCTCTGGCGTTAACTCCAATAGTTAAACAACATTACGTTGATGACTACAATGACAGTTTCAATTCTATTAACGATGCTAAAAGGGTTGTGTCGCAAGTAATTCAAGCGCATGATGAAGGAGGATTTTTCATAACAAAGTTTTGCTCGAACAATGAAGAGTTATTAAAAACTATCCCTGCCGAAAGAACGGACGCAGACAAAATTAAACCACTTGAGGATAAGGATAGCGACGCTTCCAAAATTCTGGGAATCTACTGGAATACGGTGAAGGACAACATCGGGTTCAAAGCAAAATTAGAAAAACTGCCAACAGATGTTTTCAACAACATAAGACCACCAACGAAACGAGAAGTCTTGTCGTACGTAATGAGCTTCTTCGATCCTTTGGGATTGATTTCCCACGTTACCATTCATGGTAAAATGCTTATGCAGGAAGTTCACAAGGAAACGAGTGAATGGGATAAACCAATCTCGAAAAGATTGTTCGAATTATGGGCTGATTGGTTAAAGGCAATACAATTAACCAATAATATTCGCATTCCGAGATGGATTATGAATACACCCACGTCGGAAATTGAACTTCACGTTTTCGTTGATGCTTCTGATAAAGCGTTCGCTACAGCAATATACGCAAGAAGCAATGTTGGTAAAAATCCTCACGTTCAATTACTCGTAGCAAAGGCTAGAGTTGCTCCCATTAAAATTTTATCAATACCAAGATTGGAACTGCAAGCAGCATTACTGGGGGTAAGATTGTGGAACACGACCTTAGATGAAACAAGATTAAAAATCACAAAATCTGTTTTTTGGAGCGATTCTAAAACGGTGCTAGCTTGGATAAATTCCACACACCGTAAATATAAACAATTCGTAGCCCACAGAATTGGTGAAATACTGGACACAACAACGGTCGATCAATGGCGATGGGTACCATCTGGGGAAAACCCAGCAGACGAAGCCACAAAGGCAATAACCAAACAATCGATTTGGTTAACAGGTCCTAAATTCTTAAAATTGCCCGAGAAGGACTGGCCCAAAATTGAACAAAAAGAAACGAAAGAAGAATTATGTTTCGTTTATGTTCATCAGCAAACCGACGTCATTCAAGAAGACAAATTCTCTAATTGGTTCAAATTAATTAAAAGGACGTGCCTTCTGCTCAAAATAATAGATTTTAGCTTGAAAAAGGATTTCAAGAAAACATACGACGTTAACGATCGTTTTAGAGCGGAAAACATTTTATATAAAAAGGCACAACGGGATATTTACCCCGATGAAGTAGCAGATCTTGAGAAAAATGAATCACTCACAACCATTGGACCTTTATCAAAGCTCACGCCGATATTAGACAAACACGGAGTGATGCGCTTTAAAAGCAGACTAGAGTTTGCTAACAATGTTCCAATTCCGACCAGAACTCCCATTATTCTACCCAAAATCCATAAAATAACTCATTTAATAATTCAGTGGTATCACGAGATGTACAACCATCAATCTGATAAGGTGGTATTGGCTGCACTGCAACAAAAATATCATATAATCGGATTAAATGTCGCCTTTCGATATGTTAAAGCAAGATGCCAATTTTGTAAAAACGCAAAGGCCAAGCCAATTCCACCTATCATGGCACCACTTCCAGAATGCCGCACGGAAAGCTTCGTTTTTCCATTTACGCACACCGGAGTCGACTATTTCGGTCCGTTCAACGTAACGGTGAAGCGCTCAACGGAAAAACGCTGGGGGGTAATATTTACGTGCATGTCATCTCGAGCGGTACATCTGGAATTAGCTGAAAAATTGGACGCTGATTCATTTTTAGTTTGCTTTATGAATTTCCAAGGCAGACGAGGCGCAGTATCGCACGTTTATAGCGATAACGGAACAAACTTCGTCGGCGCCAAAAATGAATTAGCAGAGGTTATTAACGACATAAACTCCAAAATGGTAGACGGAGAAGCAATGAAACTAAACATCGCATGGCACTTTAATCCTCCAAGAGCACCCCACTTCGGTGGAGCCTGGGAACGGTTAATTAAAATCATCAAAAGCAACTTGGAGGCAATGATAGGATGTCGGGAAAATCATCCGCCCACAGTCGAAGTCCTTAGAAGTGCATTGATTCAAGCCGAATTTATTTTAAATTCGCGGCCTCTAACGGACATTCCGCTTAACGGAGAAGGGGACGAACCTCTAACACCCTTCCACATCCTGATAGGCAGAGCAGGTAATTGCTCTCTACCATTGAACTTCGAAGCGCACAAGATGGAAAGAAAGCACTGGCGATTAACAGTGCATTACCGGCGATATTTTTGGAAACGCTGGGAAAAACAATATCTCCCGCTCATTGCTCACCGATCCAAATGGAATAAAATTACCGAACCACTAAAGATCGGTGATATAGTCGTCATTACCGATAATACCAACAATAATGGTAAATGGATGAAAGGGAAAGTAATAGAAACATTCAAAGGGAAGGATGGACAGATCAGGTCAGCTAAAATAAAAACATTACAAGGGGAATATCACCGTCCTACAACCAGTTTGGCCGTATTGGATGTTTATGCTAAACAAGACATCCCACAATCGGGTAATAAAGAACCAAAAAATAGAGCCAAGAAGAACGTCGTAACACATCATAAAGATGTTGTATCAAGGGTTGAAATGAAACAACGACCCCAAGGTGACAAGGACTTTTATCGTCCTA
This sequence comes from Anopheles darlingi, assembly GCF_943734745.1. NCBI lineage: Eukaryota > Metazoa > Arthropoda > Insecta > Diptera > Culicidae > Anopheles > Anopheles darlingi. The sequence goes on along the minus strand of NC_064874.1, from coordinate 4,689,029 downwards.
ACGACAACGGCAAATTGCCGGTCGCAACCGAAGTTGCGATTAACAATGGCGAATTCGTAGGTCACATTAAAGAACAACAATTAAAGGTTCCTGCACCTAAGAAAATAAAAAACCACAGGACCGCCGTCCAGCTATGCACCCGAGCCGTAGGGAGTTTAAACGGTACGGACAAAGCATGTTACGGGCTCTAAACGAAGGGCGGAATCCATAACGCTCGAACCACGCGCCAACGACACGCGTAAACGAGCATCCAAGGTAATGAGATTAGACTCACGGGCATTCGTGCTCATGACGTTGTTGTTTTTTGCCAGCCAAATAAGGAGATACTCCATCAATGGCCTAATTGCATGCGATTGTGCCAACAACGATATCAACATTACCAGCTACCCCTTGATGAGTGTAGCACCATATCTTCCCACAAGCCTTCACTTCCCACAAGAAAATGTCAGAAAGCTGGCAACATAGAATTGGGTCAACCTAAAATGATAAATAAATAAAACAAACGATGAATCAGTAAGGAATCTCAAACAAACATGTTGCACTAGCATGAAAGGTCAAAGATTACAGCTGCGCGCAGGAAAACGTAAGCAAACAACTCCCTAATGTAAGCAAGGAATACCATTATTAAAATTAACTTGCATGAGTGGACTGGAAAATGTAACAGCCACAACGAAATACTTTATTTTATCTCAAGGTAGCTCAGCACTCGTTGTCAGAAAATTATATGTTGTTATTGAGATTAGAACTATGAATTGTACTCCACATACATTCGTAATATTGATGCCACTATTCGTTGCGACCAATCATCAAGTGACAACAAGTGCAATGCTGACAACGGTACGCATTTTGGCGGGCTGCTTCACAATGACCTATCGCATCCCTGTGGAACGAAACTTACAAAAGGGATATCTCTTCAAGTTATACAGCGACCACAAACAGTCATCTGCGTCCATCGTCGCCAAATCGGATCACCAATATTTACGATGCCACATGAAAATGGGTTTACGATTACGTCATCAGATCTTCTGAATCAGTAATATTATGCTATTGTAAACCGCCTAACAGATGGAAACTGCAATTAACTGCAATGAAAGCGCAACTCTATAGCGAGTGGTAACGCACTGGTCTTCTGAACCGCTTCCAGAATGCTTCAAGTGAACATCAAGCCATAATCAAGGCCTCAAAGCAAAGCCATATCAAATAAAGCAATGATTACTACAATGATAGTCGGGTCTTCCTCAAGGCAATGCGTTATGAACAAGCACTGAAATCAAACGTTCAAATCCTCTTCCAATGAAGTTACAACTACTGAACGCAAACAACACCAACTAAACAATAAACCACTTATGTTGGTTTTAAGCTAATTGTCAGTGCGATGGTATATCACAACGAAGCAACGCCTATTATACATCCAGCATAATCAACTGATTCAAATCATCATGTAGCATGACTATACATAAGAAAATACAAAAAACCCATGGAAGGCATTAAAACTTCTCTCATTGTCACGGGAATCCTTTATCACCACTTGAACATACCGTCAAATTATGAAGCGGCGTCGAACATCAGTACCGAGCATAAGTACCAGCGTCGAGCATCTGCACCACCGACGTCGAGCATCAGTACCCCAACACCGGCATCTAGAATCAGCGACGATCATCAGCCGCATCGGTAACAACATTTAGCAGATTCGTTTCTAATAGCGTTCCTCACCTTCCTCCCGATATACACCCGTTAATTTGGTAAAACTTAGCGTTTTACGAGGGGTGGTATGTTGAGAACGGGGCAACTGCATCATATTCACGGTTAGGAATTTCGTATCACACCAACGCGAAGTTATAATTTCAAAAATAACCGACGAAGGTCGGTTATAACAAACCCAAAAAAACCTCACTAGGATGCCGCATCGTATGCAGATGCACGAAGGTCGGACATAGGAAAATAGATAAACAACCGACGCATTAGGCGACAAGTGTAGGAGCATCATACGTACGTTACGCAATGCGTGCGCACATAGGGTAATAAAACTACGGCGTCTGGTATTGAACGACAACTGTGCGGGCGGTAACGCCATAGAGCGATAGGAATCCTAAACAGACAAATCAATGCGTTGGTCGCTTCTCAAAACATGGATGCACTTCGGTACAGGGTCTGTTTTATGTCAGCTAGGACTATCTTCGCGTTGGTGACTTTCCCACGCTATCACCAACTTCTTATATACATCGTAATCACTGCATGCGGTAGCATTTAAGGCATGTGGTTATCCGAAACATATTTTCTAAATATGTAACTTTTGGAGCGAGATCATCCATCTCGCTCGCGCCTATCAACGATAGGAAACGAAAGGGTATATAAACCCTTGAAACTTTGAATAAAAGGTCACTTTACTTCCAGAAATCACGGTGTACTGTTTGATTCTAATCCCTCGGAGAACGGCAATTACGCTAGCGTATGACCCACTCTGTAGCTGATTAGATTTTTTCAGATTCACAGTGCTGAGCGATCAGGAAACGGTCTAATAAGCTTTCTACGGATACCGGTCAATGCGCAAGCGCAAGCCCCGCTCCGTCATCGCTTATTACGATAAGTGCCTGTTAGCTTAGGTAAGTAAGAGTCCGCGTTCTGCGCGTGGAACGCCAGCGGTTCGCGTTATCCTTCGCACCCGGATCGCCCCGACCCGTTACAAAAAGATTCACGAAGAATGGAACCTTTTTCTTTTGAGGGCAGCAGATGCAGGCAGGCAGACATTTCAAAGTTCCCCCCCGGGGCACTATTACTGTTTAATCCTGCAGCTGTATAAATATTGTACATAGACTGTGGTGTATCCATTGCAGCATAAAGAGCATCGCTCAAGAGCAGTGAACCGTGGTGATCAGCATTCATAGAAGTTGAGCATTAAGATGAGTTGAAAAAGTGCAAAATATGCAAAGTCATATACTGGCAAACTAGTCAACATTATGTCCATTCTAACTATCGTTGATCATAAATGTGCAAAGTAATACTAAACCCCTTCAGATTATCTAGAAAATATGTTCGTTAAACCACCAGACAAATTGTTAGTTTTTTTGCCATGGTTCACGTGTTTCAGTTTGCAGGTGTTTGATATGAGAAAAGATTATCGTCTGTTGCCGGATAAATGATTAAAATCTCATTAGCCCATTGTTGGAAAGACGACCAAAACCGAAATACAAGATAGAACTCACGCCACCAGAATCCCATCTGCAGCCATACAGCCTAAGTAAGCAAATCCAATTATCCAGCCCACCGTATCGGATTGAAAAGTTTACTCATATGCACGCCTCGGGGATGAGTGTGTCTGCTGCTGCTGCTGCTGTTGCTGCTACGGCTGTTGGTGTCTGCGCACTCCCAGCCCTGCCAAGAAGAAAGAAGTTATTTTATTCCTTTCTACTTTCGATCGCCGATGCCGTTGCCTGTCTGTCGAGAGGGGAAGGTTTTTGTTTGAAAAAAAGGTAGAGAAGCGAACCAAAAACAAAAATAAAAGCAGAAGATTCGCCATCTGCCAAATGTTTGTCATTGGAAACTCCGAGCGAATGCGACGTGCGTGGGTGGGGCGCACGGCGCCATTGGTGGCGGTGCACAACTTTCCCATACACATGTTGTTGTTTATCTAAGCACCACCTGATCACCGACGTAGCTGACGCACACACACATACACCACACGCCGGTCGTCACTCCCATTGCACGGCCACCAGCACCACTCCGACGCAGACCGGAAACGCGCGGCTGGGAAACTTTGGCCACGGACGAATTCGAAATGAATCGCCATTTGTGTTCCTCATTACCACCGCCACCAACCAACGCTAACCGGGAATTCCGGGGGCACACCTGCCAATGTTCGAATGGTGTCCTCACTGAAATAACTCATTTTCGTGGGAAGAGACTCCATGATCACTCCAGCACACGGCCAAAGCGAGAGAGAGAGAGAGAGCAGGTACCGCTAAATAGGGAATAGAAAAGTTGGCAAAAAGGACTTACAAACCATTAAATGACATCCGGTTTCCGGTCGTCAGGCGCGGCAGAATGCGGCGGCATGCGCACTCCCCGCGCAACATACCATACCATGTCTGCCGGCTTTTGTTTCGCGATTTTCCGCGATGCTCGACATTCCAGGCTGGCTCCATCCCATACCTTTTCCCCATGAGCCCCGTATTGTATGTTTCCGTTCAAAGTACACACACTGACACACACACACAACACACACACACACACTCAGAATGTGTGTTTCGCGTGAAATTTCCACTGAAGTATCAGCAACAGCAAGAGCGCCACGAGCAGCGCACGCTTCGGTGGCCGCGACGTCGGCGTCGGCAGCACTCGACGCCGGTGTCGACGACGTTTTGCCTGCCAGCCAGTTCATGATGGTGCGGAGGAGGAAGAAGAAGAAGAGGAAGCAGGAACAGGAGGTTGAAGGACCTCTGCCGAGCTGGTGCCGGTAGTTCGGTGGAAAATCACACAAAAGGCACCGAAGCTGGGGACGGGCTGAGTGAGGGAGTGGGCGCGTGGTTGATGGCAGCGAAAACGATAGCGCATAATTCTGGCTGCCAGTTCAGCGGCGTGCACGGCAGCCAACCAGCCAGCCACATTCTGCATCGTTCCATCCCTGGCTACTATATACGAAGCGGTTGGTAGAAGTTGGTATGGAACTGAAACCGCCCACACGCGGCGGTCCTCGCTGTGTGTGTGTGTGTGTGTGAGCTCATTAGTCTTGTCCCTAGTGAGAGTTGGCTTCCCACTTTGCTGCTTTTTCTGTTTTGGTTCTGTGTTTTTTTTTTGTGTGTGGGAAGAACATCCCCCCCGTGCCGTGAGCCAATTGTAAGGTTATTTCATGGAATGCACACCTCCCTCGCCTCTCGCTCGACACGCTCCTTTTAACCCTTAAATGGTGTGGATTGATGTACCACAACACCACCACCACCACCCACACATAGTTCTTCCTCGCAAACGGACCGCATTAATTTCATGAATTGCATCCGGTTCAAAGAGCGCGTGTGTGTGTGTGTGTGTCTGTGTGTGTGTGTGGGTGTACTGTTACCAGCAGAGCGCTATTTCATGGAATCTGGTGGGTTTGCTGGTTGGTTGGTTGGTTGGTTTGGTCTGATTGAATCAATGTGGATTAACAAAAGCGATCTCCAGCAGCGTTTCGTCTAACAAAGATGTCCTCCTGCCTGCTCTTCGTCGTCGCCGTCGTCTCCATCGCCGTCATCGTCAGACTCAGGCGTACAGCGAGCATTCACGAATGGTGAAGGAATTCCTTTCAAATTTCCCAACGATAACATGCTCCCCGAGTATGTGAAAGGTTAAACAGATCGCGAGGTCGCCCGTAACGAGACGAGAGCGGGGAATGGGAAACGCAGGCGCTCCCCTCCCATCCCCTCCCCACGGTCAGACAAATGGGTGTGCATTCTTGGGCTGACGTGTGGAAGACGATGAAAACCGAACCTGACAGGTCAGGCCAGCACCCGGCACCCGGCACCATGGCGAGTAGCAGGCAGCAGCTCGTAAAATTCGCCAATCGCCCCAAAAACGCTATCACCATCACCTACACACCGTCCGTTTGCACCTGTTGGACCATACGGCCGTGGCCCGTCACCAACCGACCGACCACTGCCACGTGGTTCGGGTACTTCCGCATGCTGTCGGAAATGGAAATAATGTGAAAGGAAGTTTGCAATTGGGGCTTGAACCCCAACGACGACGGTCATACATCGTCTCGGTTACGTCCATGAATTGAGTGGAGAGCGCGCAGGCTGGCGTTGGTTCTCTAGGGAGTTTTGAAACGATTTATTGATTTATTCGTCAATACCTCGTACGGTGTGGTCGGGGTTTTTTTTTTCTCCGAATAAAACGCTAATTGATATTAATTTCGCAACAATCACACAACACCGCAGACGAAAACACGCGGAACAAACGTAGTGTTCTCATTATTTTCCCTCAACAGAAAGAGAGAGAGGCAGCATGAGGAGGAGGAGGAGAGAAAGTCCAATATAATGACAACCGCGAGCTGTCAGTGCAACTCTGTAACACCCGTGACACTAGCGGACTTCCTAACCTCAAAATGTACTACCACTTAAGAGCGCAAAAGAAACACTTCCCAGAGCACGCCGGGCACACCACTTAAGTAGCTTTCACGCATTGAAAAGCCATCGCAGTAGCAGCAGCAGCAGCAGCAGCAGCAGCAGCGCCAGTGGCTACTGCGACCGGCCCAGGATGCCCGGACCTGGTGGTGTGTGGACTTTGCTGCTGCCGAGGCTGCTGGAGACTCGTGTGCGCTCATCTTTCGCCCTTCGGCACTTTGGTGTCCCGCATCCCGGCGGGCTGCATGGCGGGCAGCAAGTAATCCTTGGTTTTCCGTTCAGCTGCCTCTTCCGCTTTGCCTTCTTTTTCTATTTGTTTCATTTCCACTTGCGGTTGACTCTTCTCGCTTGACAGGCGATTGCGATGGTGGTGGGCACGGGACTCCACTAGCCCCCTTAGCCACTTCCATGCTCGCTGGGTAAACCACCGCCAACTGGGATCGGGCGAGCTGCGCTAGTTGCCGATGGCCATGAATCTCGCCGAGGGGCCGAGGACGGTTAGGAGAGGATTACTCGGATGAACAGACAGACCAGCCGAGGAGGGGACGGCCTGGAGGGTCTGGCCGGGGTAGGGTACTCGCTCGACCTCGTCCTCGAACGCGTCACTGCATGCAAGCATGCACATGTGTAGCAGAGAGAACCAGTGCGAGTGCACCACCGAGAAGTGGCCTCAACCTCTCTCCATCCATCCATCCAACCACGTCGGCACTGTTTGTTCAGCCCCGTGCGTCGTTCAACCCTTTCGAACCCGCCGTTGGCGCCTTGGCCTAGGCTTGTGACCGCTTTTGCATGTACCGCAACTTCAGTTCGCAGCCGAGCGAGCCGCCCCGAGACCGAGGACAGCAGAAAAAAACGCGGCAAAAAAGCGAAATCTCGGCGCCAGGCTTCAAACAAATCATACAGCTCCGCTCAGGGCTCGGCCTCATTACTAGGAGTGCCATTCGGCCAACTTATAGTGCTTTTACGTGTTCAAGACAAGTTCATCGTAATTATGGCCAACAACCGGGGATGATACTCCGGGTGCCTTCTGCCTGGTGTACGCTGCTCCAGGGGCCCCACCGACATGGGCAATGCATTTCGCGATCCTTGCCGAGCCCGAGGACTCAGCACACACACACACACAGCACACACACACTGCGAGGCCAAGCCCCAAATGACTTACACTCCCAGTCACTACTTCTCTACCCACGTCCATTACAATCTATCTCTTCTTCTGCCATAGCTCTTCTGTATCCTCCGCTAATCGGACGCCACGCCAGGATAGATGAATTAGCTTTCATTTTCCATTAGGCTAGGCTTTCCCATGCTTGTGGTCCGCATTTTGTGAAATGATTTTCACCTCTCCGCGCTGCTGCTCGTCTTTTTAATCCCTTTTCTTCTACGAAGATCCTCGGCCGTCGTCATCGTCTTCATCGTCGGGAAGTGAATGCAGAACGGTAAACGCACGCCACGTGCTGTAGAACGTGATCTCTTGTTTGTTTGGCCACTTGTTCACCCTCACCCCGGGTAATCCATTGTGTTGTGCGTTGCGTCACGGGCTTTTAAGCCCGAATCAGCAACATCAGCCCCTCCCCAACGAAGACGAAGCAGAATTAATAATCTGCTTTCTTGTTTCTGGCTCCTTCCTCCTCCATCTTGATCCTTGCTCGTTCGCTCGCTGCTCGCTTGCCAGATGCTTCTTCACGAGGTCAAAGGCGTTCCGGCTCTCCAAAAAGTTGACTCCAAGACCTGAAGATAAACCGTGGGCCCTGTGGCCAGACGGATGATAGAAACAAAAGGAAGGCGCCACCGTGTTTGGGGCGCATTTTCTTCGAATCAATAAATTTGATTCGATTTTGAGCTTTCCGGACCGAGAAGCCGACCCTTGTGGGCGGTGGTGGTGGTGGCGTGTGTATTTCGTGATCCCCAGCCGGTTCCTTTCGCGGCGAGAAGTGGGAATTTGGTTGTTGATTTTCCTCGGGACCCGCGGGGGGCAACAGTCTTCAAGGTGTTATCGGTTCTACCCGGCACGGAGTTCGGCTTCGGTTTTATTGATCGCTTTACTACGCGTTAGCTGTCGTGCCGTTGCTGTTGCTGCTCGGAGGGAAGGTAGCCGCCATTGCCATTGATGCTATTACCACTTCGTTTTTATTAGGTTAATGGTCGGGCGGCACCAACGTGGAAAATTCAAACCGACATCAAAATGGGTTTTGGACCTGAGCGGTTCAATCGAAAGTTCAGGGATCACCCATTTCCTGGAACCCGAAGCGTCCTAGGACGATCCCATAACGATGGTCCGGGTCCATCCGTCCAGCGATTTGACGTACGTGACGTGTGCTGTTGAGAAGGGGCCCCGAGACCAAGATAAAAAGCAGTAGAAAGGCTGTAAATTAGTGCAAATTTTATAATCCTTTGATATACCAACTTTTACTTCACTCACTCCTCACACCGAGCCCTGTACAGAACGGAACCACAGCAGCAGCAGCAGCAGCAGCAGCACCGTGATGATGCATGGACTCGGATTCCCCGTGAAACGAAACACCAAAACCATCGCCTACTACGAGTGCAGAATGGTGTGTAAATGGCGTCGGCGCTTCTGGCTCATTATGCACCGAATCCGGAAAATTCCGGCGCCCCACCCTCTCCTCTTTCGCCTCGTTTCTCTTGCTCACTCTCGCTCTCTCGCTCTCTCCCGCTCTGTGGCCACTGGAAGCTAATCCTGCACTTTACACAGAAGGAAATGAAGGAGAACCGCGAGGAGCGCCGAGAAGTACGCCAATCATCATACTTAATGGGCGGCGAGTGCTGGCGTGGCGTGGCGTGCACCGTGCGCCTCATCACCCCGTCATGGCTCCCGGTTATGCACACACACATACACACACTTTTTTGCATTTTGCGGCCGTCGCGAGGCTGTCGAGGCTCGTTGGAAATGAAATTACAGCCGTTAAGTATTTA
>NC_064874.1:4672500-4677500 GCF_943734745.1 Anopheles darlingi | reverse complement strand
GCCAGTGAGCCAGTGAGCCAGCGTTTCGAATTGTCCACGTCCGATTTGCCTTATTCATGGTCAATTAATACCTTCCGATTGACTGACGACGGCTGCTCACCGGCTCGTTGCTGCGCTCATTGTGCGCTCATCACTTCCGGTTTCAGGTTCTGGCTGCTTTCAGGCACTTTGTTTGACGTTGTTGTTGTTAAACTGTTGTGGTGGAAATGAGCCTGAAAATGGAAAATTGCTCATTCTCACCGGGGGCCGCGCCGCGCCGTGCCGTACCGTTCAGGATCGGTTAAATGGGACACAGTTAACAATCTTCCCAGCGCCTCCTGTCCCCTTGTCTCGGGTTGACCCTTTTATTGAAGCCAGCAACCGGTTCAATAAAAATCAACAGACTCTCTGTCTCGTTTTCTCTCTCTTTTTCTCTCGATGTCTGATTTGGACTCCCCTCTCCCCCCTCCCGCAGACGCCGCTCAGCATTACCCCCCCAAAAAGGAAAGCAAACAGCTCAATCATGCCTTCATCATAATGACCATGAGGAAACTTTTCCGTTTTGGGAGTTCCTCTTTCTCTCGATCCCGGGGCCCCGTGTATCGATTACCATCGTCGTCGACCCCTTGAAGTTAGAGAAGGAGGAGGAGGAGGAGAAGGTCGACGTCGGTGCTATAGTCGTTTACTGCTCTACATATTGTTTTGTTCGGTGACCTCCAGGAGGGGTGGTGTGCGAACGTTGATTTCGAATTTGCGCCTTTCGCACACACATACACACACACAAACATGTATGTGTGTGTGTTCGGTTTCAAAGCAACAGGAGAAGGTGTATCGGAGATCGATCGATATCGTATGTGTTGCGTTTGCATTACGGGCATTGAATTGAAGGAGGCGTTGAACCATCAAGCAGCACCATTCCGAACGAGGGTTGCTACGACCCTCCGGGTTTCCGGGCCTAGCGTGTGAACTTGTGTTTGCATGTCTCCAACAACAACGTTCGAACGGACGAACAGTAGGCTGGCCCTTCGGTTTTCCGGCGTTTTGTAACAAATTTTGGGGCGAAAATTAATTATCTGCCACTATGTTTGGTGCTGGTCCAGCACCCAGCAGCTTGGGTGCTGTGGACGCAGCACATTTCTTCGGCGCCATCATTTTGGCCTTGTCCCTTCTCCTTCGTGCTCCAAAAACTTTCCGTGCAACCTTTGGTGGCACCAGCACCACCGTACCAGCCAGCCAGCCCACAAAACTTGATTGTGGGGAAAAAGTTTTCAAAAATTTTCCACTTTCATCAATATCCAGGACTGTGTGTGTGTGTGTTTCGGCTGGTTCCGGGTATTTGGGTAGGAGCGGAACAGCAGGCATCGGCAGACAAAAGTGACAGCACCAGCAGCTCGGTTCGGAATCGGATCTAATAAATCACAATACTAAATGTGAAACTAATTAGCTTCATTATGTCTCTGATTATCGGGGATCAACTTTCCGATGGACGCGAGGGGATGCTGGAGGCTTTGATCGTGAATTCTGGTCTGGTCTCGACTCGACTCGGAGTCCAACGAGAACTTCCATAGCCTAACCAATCAATAACCGGACCGGAACGTACGGACGGGTCCGGGAATAACGAGTGGACGAGATGCAGGAAAGAACCACAACGAACCCCATCTGCAATAGCGCCATATTCGGGATGATGGTCGTGCCAAGAAGACATCGGTGACGACCAGAGAGGAGTGAGCGAGAGAGAGAGAGAGAGAGAGAGAGAGAGAGAGAGAGCACGACAGAGACACTGGCTGGAATCGATCGTCAGTTCCAGTTAAGCTCCTCATTCCAACGGCGATAAGGCTCAGGGCCGATCGATGCGGTTATGCAAAATTGACATGGAAATATTCGGTTTCCAGATCATTAATCAGTTTTTCCCGCCGATCCGCTCACAACCCTCTGGCCGCCACCAGACTCCCTTGCCCCGGGGGGAGGGCTTCGAGCCTTATTGATCACGCGCACGCTCGCTTCCCCCTGGCCCACCAGTCCAGTGGGTGGAGGAAAGTGTCAACAATATAATAATGATGATGAAAAAATAAACACCCCCCTCCCCGGCCCGCCTTCCAAAATGGCCGGGAAAAGGGACCAATTGTCGGGGCCGCGATGGGTGTCAATGAGCGCGCGCGTGCGAGCAGCTGTGAAAAGCCCCTTGGTCGATGGTCGTTGAAATTCGGGAAACAGAAAAAGGGAAACAGAAAACCCGCAAACCCTCCGTCCTCTGGGGGGGGGGGGCTTTTGTGTGGTTTTTGTGGTTTTTTGGGGCGGTGGAGAGTGGAGTTTGTTCTACTTCCTGCCAACCATCTGATGCCAATCAGGCGGATTGAGCGAAGGTCATCGGCAACGGCGGGCAATATATATACATACATACATAATTTTATATGTTGTGCCGCTCTGCTCCCGGTGGCTAGATAATTTGCTGTGTTGCATACCTAAATGAGCAATAATCAATCGATTGCTCGCCGTTCTCGGATAGGGGGGGAACCCAATCCCCGCTTGGTCCTTGGTGCTTGGAGCGTTGCTTGATTTAATGGCCTTTTGCTCTCCTCCTAATGGGATCGTTGCAACCCTCTGGCCTGGCAGCATATATGCCCGGTACCGTGCTGGTGGACACGAATAATAAAATTGGCCTCATAAGTGGCACCCAATCAATACCCTCACCGCCTCCCCGTCGTCGGGATGTGCGGGAGCGTCCATCGTTCCACCGGGGAAGGGGAACTGTATCGCGCATATCTATCGCTCAGCACGGGCGTCCACCGGGGAGCTGTCCTATTTATCTCCTCCCCCCCTTTCCCATGACCAACATTCTGATGCCCTTCCACCAGTTCCGAGTTCGATGCAGCATCCAAACGAAATGCTTCAAATTGATTGCTTTTGCTCACTCGTCGTCTGGAATGGTGTATGGTGCTACGCCACCGCTACGCACCACACTCCAGGAAGGCCAGCAGGCCGCCGCCTCCTCAGCCACCTTCAGCTTCTTCTGCGTAAAGGACATGTTTAATCTCGTTTATGGGACCATCGGTACCGGGCATCCTTCCGGGTCGAGGCCGAATGGTGATTGGCAAAATGGCCAACGACGACGACGACGACGATGACGATGACGACGACGCTGGTGTTATGCAGAACACTTTCACGGCCTTAGCCCCAGACCAGGGGAAGAAAGAAAGGAAGCGTAAAAAAATGAGAGAGAGCTGGAAAACCCATCAAAAGCACTCCCAGCCCAGCCGACTGACTGGCCAAAGCCAACACACCACCACCATCATGACACCACCAGGCCGCCGATGGCGCCCATGATGGTGGTGGCTGTCCCAGGTGTATGTAATTAAAAATTTAAAACATCATCAATCTACCATAAATAAAAAGGCTTATTAATATGGTTGGACGCTCGCCTGGACTCCGATGGTGGTGGTGCTGGTTTTGTGAAACGCAGAAAATAAGTTTTGTAAAGTGATAAATATGGTCCTCCCAAGTGAAGTATGGGTCCCATTAGTGGAGTTACAGGCCATGAAGCCAACAACTCATTTCTCCGATCAGTAGCAGAGAGAAAGACCGAGAGAGAAAGGGAGCATGGATCGTGGGGTGAGTGAAGGAGTGGGACAATATTCGTAATGATGTAACTTGAGTTGGTGGTCGCTGGATAATTGCTCTTTTCATATTTTGAGGATCCCGAAGTCCCGCGATACCTACGTACCAACACTTGAGGTGTACTTGGGCGAATGTCAAAGGCATTGGGGCACCTGACCGACATGACACCATGCACCATCCTAGACGTCCTCCAGACGTCCGCCTAAAGTGCTGGGCCTATTATGGAACGCTATTTATGCAAAGTTTCGGTTCTTATTTAGATTAGGATAATTAGAAAACCATAAAAACAGCTAACGAGTATTGCAAGAAGTATATTGTGGGTATCGCATTTAAACTTCCAGCCCCTTCAGAATACCGAGAAATGTGCGTGCGTGTGTTTGTGCAGCCTTAACTGCCCATGAAGTGTAGTCAAAGTTTCGCACACAACTCACATCTACAAAACAGCTCTCAAAAGTCATTCCTCTTCATGTGAACGCCATTTCATAAAGCGGAAGGGCAGGGCACAATCCATACAAACACTGCCGCAATCATACAGATTAATGGTGTTGAAATTTAGAACACTCTGGCCCTCTGGCCCTCCGTCTCTCTTCTATACCACCGCCCCATATACCACTAAAACTGCTGCCTCAGCAGCAGCAGCAGCACTCCCTCATCCCTGCACTGCATTTGCTCATGAAATGTTCATTCTTCATTCGACGCTTTTGCGTAACGCCAGCAAAGGGCGACGCTTCGTTTATACAATGCAGACCATGGAGTCGGTGCTTTCGAAGGGGGATGCGGGGCAGAGAAAAACAGAGGCAGAGGCAGAGAGGCAGAGAGCTTAAAACAAATGGAAATCTCAAATCAAGAAGAAACGGTCAGGGAGGGAAGCTCGGAGGGAACATGTTCTCCTCTCCTCTCAGTCAATCCTCGTGGGGGCATGCTTAATGTAACCACGGGAAAGGTGGCCGACGTCGACGTCCCCGGGATTGTCATCTCGTACTGGCTGGCTGGTACCGGGGGGGCCCGAAAATGACAAAATGGCCATTCGTGCGTTCCACTCTTGCTGCTGCTAACATCGCTGCAAGCACGCACATGCTGACGACGATAGAACTAATATAAGCGAAACGACGACGACGACCAGAACAGCACACAAAGAGAGAGACAGAGAGAGAGAGAGAGAGAGAGAGAGAGAGAGAAAGAGGGAGAGTGCGGTCCTCGTTTGGCCGGATGGCTCGTTTTCTGGCTCGGTCACGTTCCGGAAGCGTAGAACATCGTCCTCGTCACAGAAATGATTCATAATGAAAACGACTAACCCACCGCGGCTACACCAACCCAGCCAACTACTACTACTAACCACCACCGGCAGCAAAGCAGGCTTTGGAAGGATTCTCCAACATAGCGACGCCGCACGCTTGGTCTCCTGG
>NC_064874.1:4620000-4640000 GCF_943734745.1 Anopheles darlingi | reverse complement strand
GCGCTTGCTGGGCCTTCTCCTGGCTCTCGTAAGCCTGCTCCAGCACGGATTCTAGTTCCAGCTCACGCTTCGAGTGCGTTCCATTCTCCTCGCAGTTCAGCTGCAGTTGCAGTTGCTGCTTTTCCTTCTCGAGGACGCGAATGTTTTGCTCGAATTTGCGCATCGCTTTCGATTTGCCATCGAGAAAGATGGACCGTTCGTTGAGGAGTGTGCGGAGGAGCTTCTGAAGTCGCGAAATCTCCGCCTCCGCCAGCTGATCCATCTCGTACTGCTCGGCCGCCCCTATCTCCGATGCCATCTTGGGTTGGCTAGACATCTTGTCGGTTCCTCCGCGGAGTTTCGCTCACGTTTCACGTTTGCAGATCAGAGCGTCCGTGGTTCGTCTTCCTATCGGAAATCGGAAAAAAGGGCTTGTGATCGGAATACTTCCCATGTGCGTTTCCACCAGACCGCGAATCGTGCCCCGGTGGGGCTCATGGGAAAACACTGTTCACTCTCACTCCACCACCGTCCTGGTTGAATACCGGAACAAAGCATTTTATGCAGCATAAAACACGCTGCTTTTAGCCTCTGCAACCATGTTGCAGCCGGTGCACCACCAATCGGCGCATAAATAAATCATTTGATTGAAGATGAATTGGGTGTTTGGAGCATCGCGGCGAAAGGAGGAAATGCGGATCGAACAACGCACCTCATCACCAGCACCGCCACCGCCACCCCAAAAACTAACATGGCGCGCTTTTGGGAAAGTTAATGAAGACAAAAAAGAGGTGCGAGAAAAGAAAAGGGAAATGAATGGAGCGAAGAATTTTTTTTGCAAAAAAAGATCATCTCATGCACCACCACCACCACCATTGGCCTCGCATCGCGGTGATGTGCGTGGTGTGAAACAATGGTGCGAAACAAAATCTCTCAATCACAAAACAACACACTGCGGTTGCGGTGGAGGAGCTGGTGGGAGGAGAGCACTAGAAAATGGGACACTTCCAGCACGTGAAACGGCGCGTCGTTAGTCACGTTATCCACCAGATCGCGCGCCCAAGCACACGTTAACGCGGGCGGCGTTGTTGTTCTGTCGCGTCGCACCGGAACTTTGTTGCTCCCAAAACAATCGATTTCTATTTTAGCCTCTTTGTTGTTCGATGCTTCACTTTCATCTCGGAAAAGCGAGACCAAGCCAGAGCAGAGCGGCTGAGTGGCTTTTGTTTGGTGCTGGAACACCGAAAAATGGTGTGAAAAATGCCATCTAACCTGGGCGGAATTCCGGAAGGGATCGGAGAAAATTAGATTCGGTTCGGTCGGAGTCGAATGTCGAAAGGCTCACCGAGAACTGAATACGAGGCTGCTTCACGCGTCGCTAGCCGTGTCGGGGCACCGTTTTCGGATTGAGGCCTCGACCTTGTTTGATCAATATTTTGAGAACCGACCGCTGAAACTATGGCACTGAATGGCTGATGCCGGGAAATTCATCACGGGGTTCCGCATGTTTGCGGCCGAGCAGGAAAGTGAATCCCAAAGATGTAGTGGCAGGTCATCCGGCTGGTTATTAATTGACCGAGATCAATAGTGAAAGGGCTGGCCGGTTAAGCTATTTGTTGGGATTATTAAAAGTGTGGCGCACGCCATTTCTTACGCACACGTAACGTGGCGGTACTTGATCGACGCATTTCGATGCCAACGGCCCCGTTTTTCCGGTGAAAAAAAGGCACGATGTCATCAAATGAGTTTCCCCGCTTCCGGGTTTTGAGGCCTCGGGGTTTGAGCGGAGTGAGGGTCACGAAAAAATGAGAACAACAGAAACACTTGAAGCATCTCCGGGGAAATGGGAAATAGATGTAGCAACAACACCTCGTCAACCTCGTTTGCGTGTTTATCGTGCCGGTCAGCTCATGAAGGCATGCACTAGACTTCCAGGCTAGTTCCGGCATATCTGGTGCGTCGCACATGTGGCAGCATTATGCAATTTGGACACAATTTTGTAATTACACCGGTAGCCTAGATACGACGAGACAGGGCTTGTGAAAGGCCACACTGCCACTCGAAGCGGCGATGCACGGTAACGATGGCAACGAAACCGCGTGTGCACTGGGAACAATACGTATGGGGCACCACTGATTGTCACCTGAAGGTCATGTGCGCTTGTTTTATGGTTTGGTGCATTTCTTGAAATAACGGTCCGTGTGAGTTTTGTAAGAAATTTCGGAAGAAGTAGTTTCACCGACCCTTTTAAAAGAGAACATAAAACTTCATGTACCAAGACCATGTGGCTGAGAATGAATTCTGGCCTAGCAGGCTGGAGATTAGATCTCTCCTTCATTCTGCTTCACCCATCGGTCCGCCTGGCGCATCGATTGTTTCGTAACGGCACGACCTTATTTCGTCTGGCCCCATTTCGTGGGTGGATTATCTTGCTCTAAGGCATCTAAAAGTATGCTCATGCGTATCCTTGTTTCGCCATCACACAATACACACCGTACAATGCGTCACAATGCCGCAATGCTGTCACAACATCAACATCGTCTCGTCGTTCAAGGAACTACCAACAGCAGCAGCAATAATGGCGCGGCGGCGACGGCGGCCGCCACCGAGCATACTCCGACAGCAAAGACCTAGGTGGCACTCATTATAGCATCATCTTTTCGGTGGCCGCCTGGCCGAGGCCCTTGTCTATGGTGCATTTTCATTCGAGTGCATCCAACAACAACAACGCACCATGGACCGACGGACCATGCAGCCGGCCAGCATCGACCAGTGTAGACTTGTGTGTTGCGAAAAGCTACTGTTTCTGTTGCACTTCGACGCCGCCCCAACGACCCACCGAATGCCAGCCGTTAGGGGCCATTCGTGGGGCATACAATTATCTACAACACCTTCATCCTCCCCTCGAGCGGTCTGCAACGTACTAACGCGTGTAGTAGAGTTGTAACTGCCCCTCGTTCAAGGAGCATAGACTCATAAGAGAGCTTTGTGGTCGGTTGGTGGTACGCAAAACATACTACGAGTTACGACGAATGTTCTTATCGCTGTTATAAACAATGATAAAGCATTACATACACAATATGCATTAAGTTATGCTGGAGGATTCACCTGTTGTCCTGTTTGTCCTTGAAGGATACGGATGCTACGCTACGATCAAAGGATCTTCGGCACACTGAACATGATTTCTGTCCGCTCACCGATCGCGCCATCCCGCTTCCTTGTTTGTTGTTTGTAATGGAACATCAAACATAACATAAACCATCTGTGTATTCAGCCATGAGCATGAAGCCAGTGGTTCCCCAACGCATCGTGGCTGCAGAGCAATAAACACCAAATGAGAATTTTACGCTTGATTAGTTGGTTGCACGTCGTTCGGTTGGTTGTAAATAGTTTATTTCCTTCCTCCGGCTCGACCTGCCTCGACACGAGGCGCAATCGTTCTTCACGGAAGCTACGATGCAAGACTAGCACAACGCTTTCTGAAGGTTAGCCTATTCCTTAAGGCCTGTAAAACTGAATTGCGTTCCGTTGTGCGGGGCAATAGTTGAACTCGAAGCGCACTTCAGTTTCAACAGGTAAAATGGAGCAACGGTTGGTTCGCCGGCATGTCTGCTGCATGCTTCAGACAGTTACAACTCACGATTGTGAGGAGAAAGTGACCGGCAAAGAATGGTTACTATCAATCCGACCTCACACGCACCGGATAAGAGACAGGCAGTAGAATGTGATAGCGCGCTGGGAAACTCACGCTTTACGATGCTGCCCACTTTTTTTCCAATTGAACAAATGAATGCGCATGAAAAGAGAGATTTTTCCCACCAATGATTGGTGTCGGTGCGTCGCCCAGAGGAAGTGGCGTTGATTTTGGGTGGCCACAATCCGCCCCGAGACAATTGAAACAAAAGTTCTTAATTACACCGGCGGTTGTCGGTCAAATATGGGCGTTTATGGGTAAACACACGAACGCTGCATGAACGAGCATAAACACAATGTTGGGAACGGTTTTGGTGCGTGCCAGAGGCCAAAACAAAGACGGAATTCCGGTGCTGAGTCCTGGGTTAAGATCTCTTTTCTCCCGTCCTGCAACAGGTGCATCGTAACTGCATCTTTTGGGTGAGGATGAAAGAGTAATGCGTCCATGAAGCAGGTCGCGATGGTACACGGTTTTCCCGCACCGGGATGGGGTGTAAATGATCACGAAAACAAGTTCATGATCCACGGATCAAGCACAATAATCGTCATCTTCCGTGCTAGCTATTCTGGGTGATAATGTTTACGATGATTTAGATGATGGCCCTCCGGGTCATTTGGGGATGGGCCGTTGGTTCATTGTTTGATCCCGTGACTGGGTCTGGGACGCTTCTCACGTGCTGTGTTTGAAACACGCAAAGGTGCAAGCGCTTTCTTCCGTCGGAACCAGATTTCGTCCGGCACGACACGCGTGCAACGCCGACTGCGATCTTCTAGTATGACCTACTAAACCCAACACCACCACCACCATTAGCCCCGGGCACTACTGACTGACACCGAGAGCAATGGGCTCGTGAAACTTACGAAAACCCCGAACCTAAGCACCGGAGAGTCATTGGCATTAAACGGTGCACGACACCTTTGTTGTCATACATAATCGTCAAATAGCGGTGGTTGGCGCAGTGTTTATGGCAATAATGATGGTTATTACTCGCGTTTCGACTCGCACAACCAAAAACCGGGCTTCTGTTTGTATTTGAGCTTCGGATCATGAAATGTTTTGAAATGAAAGGTTTATCTTTGTGGTTACCAGTTCGCATTTTGAAGAGCCGCATCATTTTCTCATAGAAAATCATGCAAAAATGTAATTAAATTAAGCAAGTGCACCTCCTAGCTATCATGGATCAGTACCACGCCGCTAAATTCACGAGACTTTTCAATCCATCACGCGTACCTATGCTAATGCCCACGTGAACGTAGCGGTGCGTTAGGCCACAGCGGCATTATATGTTACGCACGCCATTCAGTGGATGCATTTGGCTGGGACACGTTGCTTTGGTGGTATACTCGTGCGCGATTATGTTGTTGTATGTATGGTTTTGCATTTTCTTTTACCATCGCTCGCTAGATACAGGGAAATGATTGCATTGAAAATTGTTTCATGGCCAATGAATTCGAAAGGGGCCGGGGTTCTCTGGGCCGAAATGATGACAGTGACTGCATATACCCGGGAAGTGCGTTGCAAGTCGCAACGACCATCACACAGCGCGCCGATACGCACCGTGGCCTACTCCTGCGCTCGTGAGCCCGCTGCTGCAGCCCTAGAGTGCAGCTGAGTGAAATTATGGTAATAAATATTTGCAAGGGTAAAATTGGCGCAAAGAAGGCTATGATTATTTGTGTGAAGTACCGACGTGCGCCATCGTCACGATGCCCATGTCTGGTAAGGAGCTATGAGGTTGAGAAAAGAATATTAGACCTTGAGGCCATTCCATCACTTTTCAGTTAATCGTTTCTGACGATGTGTGGTAAAAGGCTTGGCATTTGCGTTTCATTCGCGAAATTTTCGAACGAAGCACGCCATTGCTTCATGCCGATGCGAAACAATACGCACAGGGTAAAGGGCATAAGATGGGCGACGATTCCCCCTCCTTGGGCTTTCCGATTCCACGTGAAAGTATACCCTTAACCCGGGTTTCCAATATGTTATCGAACGTGCTTCCGATCACTCCCGAATGTCCCAAGAACTGTTTGCGCTCTGCAGGAAAGTGTAAAGGTTAATGTGGTTTCACCGTTGACCACACCGTTGCATCATTTGCCTTTCCCTCGCTAGATGTCGATCACGAGAATCGTTATTTGCATTTTAACAACCTGCCGCGGCTAGATCGGGACCGGGGCGACGGCAGCAGCAGCAGTGTTGGTTTGCAGAAGCGGAAATTGGTCTCTCGAACATGCTAATGTTTGTATTCCACACTTGTTTCCGTCTCATGTCGCTCGTGGTACCCCTCCAAATGTAACACGGAATCACTGTCGGCCATGATGCAATCCGTCAAACGGATACACTTCTCTCACCGAGTCGTGGCGAGATGCATCTAATTATGACCAATGTTGCAGCATTATGCACCATATCGATGGCACGGTCGGAGCTGTAGCCTTGTATGCCATTGTTTTTTGTGGTACTTCTGGCTTTCCTATTCACAACTTATTTTTCTCATGAAGATGTTCCACTTTGCAGAGGAAGTAGCTATCCGGTTTCGTGTACTTCATATCCATTTCCCGCGCTTTATCGCCGATACACGGCAGCGGATGAATCGATCTAATACCAACCACTAGAGAGCTCGAAAGCACCCCTCATTTGTAGTGGAGTGGATCTCTCACATGGGTACTAATAATATGCCTCCCAAAATCGCCATCTTTGCCAGCAGAGACACCACAATGAGTGAGAGAGTGGTAGAGAGGGTGGTGCGAATGGCGTGAAAGCTTTTTGCCAATCAATAAACAAATTATGCGTTCACGAACCGAACCGCAAAACGAGCTGGACGGAAAAGTGGCATCATCATCGTTTCATAATGATTTGATGGAAGCTAATTGGTGGCCAAAGCAGTGGCACTCGCGTCTTCACTGTCTTCACTGCTGCTGTCTGTTTCTCCTCACTAGCGCTCACAGGGAACGTGGTGGGGTCGAAGTGCTGAAAAGATACGCACGAGCTGAACGGTAGCGGAAGCGACAAACCCAATGCATGCCCAATGAAGAGGAACGGAGATAACGGAGCAACATCGTGGCATTATGATTCGTCGCACTAATAAAGCTCGTAATTGGATGTTGTCTATCTTGCCAACAAGATTTCCTGTATCTTTTGTTGTCCGTCGAGTGTGTAGCGGCTTGCATATGGTAATGCTCGACGTAAAACAATGCGATAAATCGCCATTTGTGGTAGATGACTTACCTTCCATCAAACGACACCAGAAATGATATGCACTGAATCCGCGCTAGAGGACAGTTTGGAGCTGACCTCGCCTGGTAGCCTTCCCTTGACATTTGGGCCGAATTTTTAGAGGGTCTCAGCTTCCACGGAGGTTTGTCATTAAATTAGCTGATCAGTCACAGAGTGCGACCGAAGGATTGAGATCATAGCTTTGGTTCTCTACTGTCTAGTGCGACCGTTTGGCATTGTTAGCGGCCCAAGGATGGAATGTGGCATGTGGATCGACCGACCGGAGTCGAAGGTGATCGAGCCGAGCGATCACGGCGGCCAATGTCTCCACGGTGAAGTTTTCCTTTACCTTCCTTCAAAACCATTTCACGGTAAAGGTTGCTGTAGTGTACTGTACAGCGGTGAGGTTCGTTTTCATTGCATGAAATGCATCTCACGAACGAACGGTTCGTGGTGGAGGAGATGAAATTTTCCATCAATCTTTGCGGGGGAGCGAATCTTCGCATGCACTCGTGCGAGCACCATCCATCACGAATGTGTGTGTGTAGAGGAGTAGGTGAGCAGTGGAGTGGCCACTTAAGGAGGGTGGGGTTACGGTTGATGGAATGGTGTTTGCATTGGGCTTTCCTTGATTACGAATCGAGCAGCGCGCACCGTTGTCCGCCGTAGCTTCGTCCGATTTGCAAATGCTTCGACGCCATTGTGTTGTGGATGCTGATCGGCTGGTCGGTTGGTGTTCGGGTGGTGCAGATTGAGTTGGAAGGCCACCGGCCAGCCAGTAAATGCGAGTGGTGGTAGTGCATATGATGCATGTTTCTCCAATTCCAACGTGATGACCTCCACGATGATCCACGATGGATGGACGGAGTGCTTCGTGCAGCGTTAGAGCGCGAGCCAGCCAGGAGGTGCTGCATCCGTTTTGATTCGCACCCATGGAGATCGAGCGATTGCGCGAAACCCAAACCATCGGTTGGGTTGTAAAACATTAATTTATGATTCGTTTGTGGCAGCTTACGGCACCTGACAGGCGGGTGGTGGCGCTCGTACCTCGTACCTCCCGCCAAACCGGGTTCAACTTCCTTTTGGCAGTGTATTTGGTTGGAGGCGTTGGAAGTATCGCGCACGGCGGATCTTCGTGGTCCAGGGCGTTACATGCAAATGAGCAATGGTGGCCTAATGCTAATTTGGCAACATGCCTTGCGTAATGCTGCGGAGTACATCTCGGTGTGGTGCTGAGCGAACACGTTGCTATCTATCATGATCAGCTGGCCAGCCTCCCAGCAGGGTGAGTATTACACAAAGTGCGCCCTCTGCAGAGTCGAGTCGAAATCGCTGAGTGTTTCTCGTTGATTCAATTAATGGTTAATGATCGATTGGTCAAACCGCGAAACAGGACAGCAAATGTGGCTGCGAAAAAGCAACGATTTTTTCACGCTTGTGCATTTTTCCATGGAGATTATTCGTTGTTTTAATGTGCGGCAGCCACTTCCTAGTGGCCAGCTCAGCAGCATTTTGTTGCCAGTGCTGGCCCAGAGCTCGCAGCGCTGCGTAACGGAAGCGCCATCCAGAAAAAAACGCCATCAAAAAACGCAAACAGAATGTGTGTAAGCATTTTACGGAACTCAACAAACAATGCAAACCGTGGTCACACAGACACGCCGTGTGTGTGTGTGTGTGTGTGTGTTGGTGGGGTGGGGGGTTCGTGGTCCGGAATGTTAGGTTTTTTGGTTCGGATGTCACGAACGTTGCTAGCGTTCTTCGAGAGCAATTAGAATCGTATTAAGAGAGGAGACCACTATCAACAATCGCTTGATGTATGCTCACACGCAAAATGTCGCGTTCGCATAGGTTAATGGACCTGTCTGGTAATGGTTGACTGTGGGATGGAAGCTGGTAAGCTATTCGGCCCGAACTTCGCTCATTTGATGGTTTGGGAGAGACGTGAGTGGAAAGAGTAATACCATCCTGTTCTATACATAATTGATTTGAGTTTTCTGCTGACTCCTAAATGTGAACATGAGTTACTCCTAAATACCATTTACTCCTAAATGTGAACATGAGTGAGCAATCGATGGTTACTCTGACCTATGCTGTGAAATTACTCTCACCTAACACTATGATCTGATATGATATTTATCTGGAATGTCTGTTGCATATTACTAGGCTTATCGTTGCGAAATCCTCACCATTTTCAGAAAAGAAGGTAAAAGTTTCATTCCAAGTATTATCCATTTGACCTTCCGAGCATCATTTAGTTAAATTTTGTATGGAAAATAATTGGATCAGTTATTTTTGAGTCAATTAAGATAAGGCGAAGAATTGTTCTGCAGCTGCTAGGTGCCAGTGATGTGAACCAGTGATGAATCTGATGCGATCATGTGCAAGGTCTGAAGAGTGCTTATACAATTGGCTCATCTATATTTTTACGTTGTGAGAAGATCGGATATGATATCGTCCTTCAGTGTGCATTACCGCTATTTTGATGCTTCTTGATATTTTGTTTGTTTTTGGGTCTTTGCTAAACCGATTTTTAAGACAAAGTGCTTTTTGAGATAACTATTTTTGTAAATATTTATGTAAATCTGCGATTTCAAGTTCTATTTTTATCGAGAATAGTTATTAACTTCTCATGAAGATCCTTACTTCTGCCCTTTATGTAGTAGTGAACGCTACTTATTCTAAATAATAAAAAAGGTATGAAGTCATCGTGTCGTAATTTTCATCACTACCAAACTACCGGTACATAGTAATAGCAACAGATTTTTTGCCAGCAGCCAGCAAAACTCCCCATCCTCTCTAGCCTGACGAAAGAGCCATTCTTTCCATTCCACTATTTTCAAACAACAACCACCCCCAAAACACCGGCGCTTTGCATCTGTAAAACCTTCCCCCCCCTCTCGGGGGCACGATATGCAAACGCGGAATGCAGCAAAAGCCCCACGGTTTTTCCTATTATTTATTTTCCTTTCCCGGAATGTTGTGCAAGTGCCATGGCGACGGCGGCAACGGCGGAGATGGCTGCGGCGGGAACAATACTCGTCCTCAGGCGCCACGCGACCCGTCCCCAGGGTGACGAGTTTAGATGGCTGGCGGATTTGCCACTTGCCCGATTGCCCAGCTCGGTTTCGAAATGGCGACAGTAAATTTGAATGAAAGCCGCGGCTTGTGGTGCGGTAGCCAACCATGACGAGGAATGGCGATGGTGGTGCCAGGGGCCAGACTGTGTGTGTGTGGCTGGCGGCATGTTCAGAACGCACAATGGGAGATTGACGACGTCAGCCAGATGGTTGATGGTTGATGGTGTGGCACATCTGACGGTAGGTGGCAAAATGTTAGAAATTCACTTGGACTGCGCGGCCTCTGCTCTGATGAAGATGATTTAGATGAAGAGGATCGCCGGGTGATGGTGTTGCGTAGCAGCAGCAGCAGCAGCAGCAGCAGCCACAGATGAGCCACAAGGTTTGAACAAACATAGAAAATTGGCGTAGCATGTTTCAGCAATTCGGTTAGCATACGCATGGCCCCAGGTGATTAATGAGTTTTTCGGATGATCTTTTGATCGTAGATCGTAGAGGGACGGAACACGCGATGGTGACACGGTAGCCAGCTAGCCCCAGGAGTAACCGAGCCTCCCCCACCTGGACTGTCAATGAACGTGGATCGTTCGTTTCCGTTCAAGGTTCCGTTCCGCCCCGTCACAGAACGGAGCTGCGGCTAATGGTCCTTCGCTGCTTTGTGGGTGCCCTTTTAGGTTCGCGATTTTCCCATGGCGTGTCAGCCGGTGTGTTGTGTGTGTTGTGTGTGTGTGTGGCCGCGGACAGAACACTTCGGTATGGTGCAGTGCCATGGAGCGAGTTTTTTTTTTGTGCCGGAATCGGACTCAGTTGAACCAACAGCATTATGAGCACGTTCATTCATTCACACGCTGATGGCGCGACGCGAGGCGAGATAATGATGGTTTCGGGGTGCGGTTTGGTTACTCCCGCTGGCCACACATACAAAACCCAAGACCAGTCCAGAATGCTGCGGCCCACGGTTAGTCACGTAGAACGTATTCTACGAAACATGAGCCAACGATGGCGACGGCCGAGGAGACACGTGCAGAGAGCTACGACGACGGCGACGACGAGGAAATCATCAACGCGAGCGATTTGTTCAATATTGTTTGTCATCGAAACAAAAAACAGGGCACAAAAACGTTGACAAAAACAGACTCTCAACTCTAGACAAAAGTGGGCCTAAGGTTGTTGCAGAAGGAACCGATTGAAGTTGGCCTGGCACCGGGGAGGATATCGCCACCAGACCAGACCAGACGGAATGCCGCGCGCGTTTGCTGGTCGTGTTTGCTCGCGTAACCATGACAACGCCGTGCGTGACTTTGAGCAATACAGAACTCTACTCTGTACCTCGTCAGCTGCCTCCGTTGTTTTTTTGTGTGTCCATCGTGCCATCGTGTGGGTCTGGTGACAGTTGTTCCTGTTCTTCGTATGCCATACAAGATAACGAACGCAAGGGGGAGTCCGGTTGTGGTGGTGGTGGTTGTTGTTGTTGTTGCTGCGACAAAACAAAGCGCGACGACGAACCCGGAATCCTTCTTCGCCGTGATCGATGCTGAATCTTCTTCGTATTTCTTCGCGTGTGTGTGTGTGCGAGGCAGAAGATGTATCTCGATCAAAAAGTCATGGCTAACTCGTTCTCTTGGGTGTTTCGTTTTAGTGGCCGCGTTCTTTATGGTCCGAAGACCGGAGAACGAGCGATGAAAGAATGACCAGCAAAGCCTCTTTCATCCCTCAAGAACGCACCAAACGGGAAGGCTTAATTTATGGAGGTTGGCTCATTAGCATCGCGTGCGCGCGCGCTCGGCCACTGGACCCAACAACCAGCCAGGAGATACAAAGTCAACCATCGAAGAGAGAGAGAGAGAGCCTTCGTCCCCCCCGGGGCAATGGAGGACCGGTTGGAGCCTTCTCCATCCGAGCGTTGAGCTCACACAGAAACCGCGTTCGCTCTCACCGCTACTTCGGTTCGGTTTCTCGGAACTCGGTGGCGCCTTTGCGTGTCTCTCGCCGCGGTTTAGTGCAGCTTTCGACTTCGTAGCGCGTGTGTCTGTCGGTCCGTCCGTCCCGTGTGTTCGGTTTTTTTTTTCGATCCAACCATACCGTTTTTGGTGGAGCAACGTTAGCCCGGTGGAACCATTGCGTGTTGCCATCCGGAGGGTGCTCGCTCGTGTTTATAGTGCTACGGTTGCTACGGTACCGCCGAGTTGGGTTCGCGCGTATTGTTCGACCCCTCTAGAGTCCTTCGGTCGTGTAGAGAACTTTTTGGAGGTGATTTGAGTTTTGTTTAATCCCCATTACCTAAACCGAGGGTAACCCTGGAATTGACTGGAATTTTCCAACAACAACAACAAGATGGAAGAATAATGGCATCCTTCATCGCCTACTACCACCACCACAAACCCATCTAATCCTAAGCCATCCTAAGTGTGCCTGGTGTGCTGTTTGCTCTGGATTGCTCATACAACACCATTTTGTGTACCATTTCATCTGTGTGTATGTGTATGTGCGATGTATGTGTGTGTCTGTGTGCCTGTAAATATGCGTTGATCGGTGATCGAATGTTGATCGACTTTTCGGGTGGGCCGACCCACATTTGTGATAAAAAGGAAGCGCGAAGCGGGAGGGGCAAAAGCTCGTTCGAAGATCGGTTCGGTTGGAGATCGAAGCAACCAAACATCGCCGCCACCACCATCACCACCACATCTCGCTGTCGAATCGCTTCGCTTCGCGCCGTCTCGCTGTCTTGTCTCGTGCTTTTCACCCAAGAGGCAACCGTTTCGAGCGCGGCTGGGCTGTTGGTGGACTCTATCGCTATTTTCGCTTTCTTTTCTGCCCTCAGTCAGCGAGCGAGCGGGCGTGCGTGTTCCGTGGAGTTCCGCTGTTGCTGCATCCGCCGTTGTTGGTGTCATCTTCACGCACAATGTTTCGATTCAGTTCACGAACACCCCAGCCAGCCACTACTACTGCGGCAGGCCATCCGCAAACGCTGCTGCTGCTGCTGCTGTTGCTGCTGTTGATGTTGTTGTTATTTTCCAAATTGTTGGCCAGCAATTAAATGGATTAGCTACAATAGCCTACAATGGTAGCGTTGGTGATGCGTTGGTAGAGGAAGTGGTAGTGGCCACCACGAACCTTCCATCATTCCGTTTTCGGTCCTTTTATATTCGATTTTTTTTTTCGTTGTTTGTTTGTTTGCTTCGAATCGAAAAACCGTGAAAAGGAGATCACAAAAGGCGAGGATGGTAACAACAACTACAGCACCGTGGTGAACTCGATCGAATTCGATTTTGTTGTGAGATTTCGAAGTCGAATCGATCGCGAGAGCGTCAATGTGCCTTGAAGTTCGAGAAAAATGGGAAATTAATTCCACTAGTGTTTGTATGTGCGCGAAAGAACAACAACAGCAAGAGGAGCAATAGCAGCAGGGAAATGGACGGAAATTGCAATCACGTGAAGAAAAGCACACGAGTGTATGACGACCTCCACATAACTACATACCGCCTCCTGCTCTGGCGATGGTGGACTGTCCTGTTTGGCTGTATTTGTGCCCCAGGAAAAGCCTCTTGCTTGCGCTGGGGAGCAATATACCGCCGAGTAGTGTGTTCGTGTTTGCAAGGAGCCCATACAAACCTCTCTCTCTCTCTCTCTCTCTCTGCGGGGTGGACGGTCTCGTGTGCGGGTGCGGGTGAAAAAGAAAAATTGTGGTGGAAACATTTGATCGATAAATTAATCGAGGAAGCACCGGAGAACCGACGTGCAACATTACAACCAACGGCTATGCGCAGCTATTTCGTGGATGTTTTTGCCGCTACCGAAAACTGAAAGGACTGTGGCGACCACACACAAGGAAAGGGCCTATTATTAACGATCGCATACTGATCAGCACGATCGTGCGACACACACACACACACACACACGATCCATGGTGTGAGCGATTGAAAATTAAAGCAACGAAATTCGCCAACGAAAACAATGGCATCACATTGTGCAATGTATGGCAAGTGGCGCGCATCGAGAACCATCCCGCGGCGGCAATAGAAGCCAGCCGGGAGGAGTGTGAGAATGCATACTAACTCACACACTTTTCACCGGACTCGCCAAGCGGGGGGTTTCCCTTCGATGCCGTCGATGACATCATACACCAAGAGAGCGAGCGAACGAACGAACGATGATGATGATGATGATCGATGGCAATGCAAGCGATAGAATGTTGATCCCGCTGTAAAGCCGCTTGCCAGCGGAGTTTCCCAAGTTTTCGTCTGTCTCGTGTTTCACGGACAATCACAATCGAAAAGTTCCACAGGAGTTTCGGAGGCTTTTTCCTTCGATTCGCTATAGCGCCGGGGGTGTGAGGGGTGCCACCAATTGGAGATTGAATAATGCTTTTTAAGTAGCTGGGCAATTAAAAATTCCCTTGGAAAATTGGTTTTCCTCGACCGCACATTTCACGCATTTGCGCCAAGAGCCAAGAGAGCTGTCGTCATACGCGTTTTGGGGGTGCGCATTGTGGAAAGGGTTTTTTTTACTTTCGAGGGTGGCTTTCTCTCCACCCCTCCACCCCCTCATTGACTGACTGATTGTTCCACCCACCCACACACGACACGACAGGCTGCTAGACGGACAGACACCAAACCAAAAGGCAGACGACGTGTGTTGCTGCGGATGGCGTGACGATGATGAAAATTTCATGAACTCCCTGCTCCGGCCACAGAAACAGTCCAAGCTACCACTGATCACGACATACAAACCACCACGGGAGGGAGGTTTTGGCACTTTCGAGGGCAACACCACCACCACCACCACCCGCGCTGTGCTAAACACGCAAACATGACCGCAAAGAGGAAGGAGGACACGTTAAAAGCTCGGACCAGGTACGCCCGTTGTCCTTGGCGGGACCGGGCCAGGCTAACCGCAGGTTCCGCCGTCCACCGCACCGCGGTGTCTTCGATTGAAGCGAACGTCAACATCGCTGTTGTTCTCTCGGCTCGACGACGCTGGCAGCATGCCTTGGAAAATGCGATGCGGCGTTGATGTTGTGAAGCCTGATGAGCGCGCGAGTGACACTTCGGCTACTTCTAGGCTGCAGCTAAGTAGGCTTTGCACCGTCCCCTCCCGTTGCCTGGGCACCCTCGAACGAGGTGTGGCTGGACGAGGTCGTCTTGCCTAGCCAGGTGAAGGTGTCGTTTATGGTGGAAAACTCGCGGGCCGCTGACCACAAAAATCGAAACTCGCGATGGCAATCCATTTCGGTTGTTTCGAAGGTCTTTCCCCTCACCCCTGTTCACCCCCCGCGGCTCGAACGAGGCTCGGGGGGTGGTTTTCGTTCATTGGTTCGAAATATGCCATTGCCATGCGGTGCGCTTCCCGCTCGCTGTTCTCGAGCCGGAGTTCGGTTTCGGTTTTTCCGGCGAGCGATTAGTTTAACAAAAACAGCATTTGTTAAGCATTTTCCCATCACTTTTGCATTCCGAATTCCGGCTTCAGTAGAGTGTTGTCGAGAGAAGAAGAGAGAGAGAGAGCGAGCGAGAGAGAGAGCGAGCGAGAGAGCGAGATGTTTGGAAAAACTAGGTCAACCCTGGGGTGGCCTGGCCGCCAATCGGTCTGACCTGAGCGCAACCCCCCCGGTACACCGGGCGAGTATGACCGGATCGATCGAACCGGTCACGAAGGTTGCTAAGGTATGGTTCTAGCCCGTAAGTCCATTCCATGATATGCCTATGGTGCAATGTATTGGTACGCCATTACTACTGCAGCTGCTGCCTCGACTAACCTCGACTAACCGGGAGTATTCGCTTCATATGTTCTGTAATAAAATCGATCGATAATCCATCGATTTCCCAAAAGAAAAAAAATTGTGTCCAAATTCGCCATTCACTTTACGCGAAGGAAATAATCGTTTAACCGCACTGAGGCCACTGTAGCCCTCATCATCACTCATCGCCTCGTCAAGCGAGCGCTCGCCGTTTATAACAAATCACTCAAACCTTCCCCACGCCCCTCCACGTCTCGTCAAATTAGAATCCATAATTCTCACATTTTGTACCGGATGTGAGCCTCTTTTTTTGTTTCGAGCCCAAAAAACCGGCGCGATCGATCGCATTAAAATAAGGCAACCCCGGCAGTAGTCCGCTACTTGACTTTCAATCGAATGAAAAGATCTTTTCGCTTTCGTAGCTCGCGCTAAAGCACTTTGCACAGTCTACTGCTCGGTTTTTGTTTATCCACTTCGCTGGTGCGCGTGTTGGTCATTAGGGAGGAAAAGAAGGCATCACCAGCCTGCCAACCGGATCGATAAAGATCGCATGCGATGGAGTGCATTACTAAATCATCACCGTTTTGATGCGCTCCGCAAACCATACCCCCAGCTGGACAGCAATCGATCCGGGCATGAGTCAGTGACATTGAAACGAGGTGTCACCCAAGCTGACGGTCGATTATTGATGTCGCCGTGGGCTGCACTGTGCCATATGTAGCATCGTGGACCGCGGCTGGAGTGCGATTCATTTTCAAAACGATGCTTTCCCGTAACGTTACTTCTAGACCACACGTTAGAGAACTCACACCGGTAGGTGGTAGATAAGATAACTGCATCGCGAGAAGGGGTTGTTGTTTTGCAGAACAGCTTCAGTTGGTCTCTTTCTCTCTTTCACTCTTAACTAATGGTTGTCACAAGCAGGTGTCTGACTGATAACGAATGGAACACACTTGTCACATCACGGCGTGACTCATTCGCATGTTTGATGGCCACGGGATTTACGTGTAGTGTACACTGTCCGTGCTATCTGATCCGCCATTTGCCGCGACCCTTCCCTTTCCCGTTAGGTGGCGATATTCAGTAAGGAAATAGATTTTGAGACATCGTTCGAGTGCATCGATCCAACACCTCGCCCCCCTCCCCCCGAAAAATGTGCCGTTTTGATGCGCCATCGTTTTCGGGTGCTACCTTTCCGGCCTGTTGTTGGTGGCCTGTTCCGGCGGCTCCGTTTGGCGAAAGTTGACTTCGCGCGTCACGCCAAAGCGGAACTGACCCCCCTACGAGCGTGTGTGTGCGTGGGTGAGTGGGCGGGCAGAAGGGGGGCGGTGGCCCATAAATAATGGCAACAACATCCTCAACCAGTTGAGTCATCCAGCTCAAGTGGAGACACACAGACACCGTGCCTCCCACCTTCAACAAACCGTTGCGCGACGTGCGAGTGAAATCCACCCTCAGAAGCGCGCTTCACTGAAGCGCAATGTACTGTTGGCCACGACCAGGGGGGGGAGGAGAGAGGGGGTTTTACACGCGGTGGGCCCCGCACTTCGCCATCAGCTTCGCTCAGTCACTTTTGGGGCATTTTCTTGGCGATGATTGTCGGATGGTCGGATGGTGTTATCATTAATGGATTGTTGGTGTGTTTGTTGGATTTTTATGCGTCTTTGGCTTCGATCGACGATCGGCGTTCGAAGCAGCTCGAAGCCCGATCTCGCCAGCACACCTGTGATGTGATGGCGTTTTAATGTTTACCGCGCTGGAGCGCCAGGTCGATGGAGGAAATGTAGCTACTATTATTTCGAAGGGGATTTCCGTTGAGCACCGAAAGCCCGGGGCGAGGTTTTTGGGCTGCGAACGATGGGTTGACGAAGGTATTTCACATTCGAATCCATCCTGCGGCCGTACGGCAGATAGGTCACGCGAAGGGCTCTTGATGGGAGGTCTTTGATAGGTCGGGTACGATAGCGCTGCAGATGAGAGCGATATCCGGTGAGGAAGAGCGGATCTACCTTCCTTCGATCTTGCCCGGTGATCGGTATCCTGGGTTGGTTTGTTGTGGCCATTTGCATGAACCATTATTTGCAAATTCGAATTTCAATCTTTCACACACATCACCAGCGAAGCGGTTTTCTCAGATGCTTATCTCAGATGGTTTGCTGAAGAGATCTTCTCATCACACATGTTAAATAGAAACTACTTAACGAAGAATAAAACCTGATTAAAATCGAATAGGTTGTCCGCTTTGCTGGTGCCGCCGTTGGATGACTGGATGACGTTAGAATGATGTTTAATTATAGAGAAAGAGAGAGGGAGATCATCAACATCATCTGTGTTGCTCCGCTAACTATGCAATTGTTGTTCATTAATTTGAATCTTGAGCAATGGTATAGTTTGGTTTGGATGCTGGAGAAGATAACAAATTGCGCCATTTGCTTGGTTCGAATCGCGCTCCGGCTCCGTACAATCGGCGCTCCAGTGAACCCCATCCAGTGAGCTACGGACGGAATTTGGAGCATGAAAATCGTAGTCTGCGACTTGCGTGGAGCCACCGAAACCCCCCGTTCTCCGCAGCCTCCCACCCCGAAAAAAAAACGCTCTCATTTGCCACGAACACCAATAGTGGCAAGGGGGCGCATTTAGGCATTTACTGGCTGGCTGGCTGGCTGTTGATCATAATTTGATAAATACCATAGCCACCACGCGGTGCGGTTGATTTACTGAACTCACCGTTAGGTAAGAGATTCAATTGAATTACACTCCATTTCGGTGGTTGCCGCGCACCGTGGTATGGTATCCATTGCTAGGGGGGGTGAAGAAGCAAAGCTTCGATGCGGACGCCCCGTTAGACAATCTAGCGCGTGGCGAACCGCAGCACACGGCAGCAAGTCCGTGTCGTTGGCGCTGCTGACTCATGATCACCGCTGGCTTGTCAGGCTCTGGGAGGCCCCGACTGGAGGATACCATCATTGAACCGTGTCGTGATCGGTAGCCACGATCGCAGTCGATCACGGAACCCATCTGCTGTTGCCGCTGCTGTCACCGTCAGCCGTTAGTTCACGGATTCGATTTGTCTGATGCTGTGGTCGCGTCAGCAAAACGAAAAAAAAGCATACCTCGAAAGTGCCGCTCGAGGAAACGATCTTCTTGACTATTTTCTTCCGTCCGGTGATCATCGTCGCTCATCAATCGCTGGTGAGCGTAAAAAAAAGCGAAAATCCGGCGGAAGCTCACTAACTTACTGGTCCGCTTTCCGTTTCACGGTGTTTTTGTTTTGCACAAAAATGGCCCTAGTCGAGCAGATTCACTGCTTCGCTGGCATAAATCATTGCGGGTGGGGGGCCCATTTGGAGTGGCGGCCGAAATTCGGTAGCACTCGGTTGGCCATTTACATGTTTTTACCCACCGGGTTTTTGAGATGCCTTCAAAGTGAAGGTTAATGTAATTGAAAATTCCAAAACCACGAGCCCAATTAATGGCCGGGCCTCCCTCCCGCTAAGGTGGTGTTTGTTGGAGAGGGCGGAAGGGGTTAGCGAACTTTCTTCAAAAACATAGTTTTTCACGCGGAAAAAGGCGCACGCGTGTGGAATGAAAATGTGGCGGGCTTGTGTGCGATTCATGCGATCCAACGGGTAACCAGTACGGGTATCGATTAATTCTATTAATGTGCTTCATGCCCTCAAGCCGCTCGATCGCGTTCCGGTGGTGCTTGTGGCAGATTCTGGAACGCGGTGTGGATTTTTCGCCAACTCATTCATCGAGACAAAAGATACATTATTAATTGGTGAAGGAAAGCATCACGCGCACGTGCTTCTGTGCGAAATGAAAAATGCGTAATTATAAATGTCTTTCATCGAGTTGGTCAAAAGGTACGCAAGGGGACGGCCGCTAATCAGCGATAATGGCTTTCGGTTTCGAATGTACTGATTGCCGGGAGGGGGTTGGCTTTCGGTGGCGGATTTTCCTTGGTTTCCCCGCAGCTCACCGCCAGCGCTGGTGTCAAAAGTATCTTATCGACGGTGTTATCACGCTGGCGGCGCTGCTGGTTTTCCCTCGTTTTTCCCTTTCATTTTGGCCGCCATCATTAGCTCGCTAGATATGATTTACAACTTCTACCCTTTAATCCGGTCCGCATTCATTTCTTACACTCTTTCTCTCTCTCTCTCTTTCCCTCTCTCTCGCTTCTCTGGTGACAAATCGTTGCAGGTTTTTGCGCCGGTGCAAGTTGAGTTTTGAGTTGACGAACCGAACGCATTGCATGAGTGGACCGTTATGTCGCATGGAGGTGAAGAAGAAAGTGAAACCGGGT
>NC_064874.1:4610000-4615000 GCF_943734745.1 Anopheles darlingi | reverse complement strand
CCGTGACATATGCTACCATGTTTTCGGGCTGGAGGAGAAAGCTTGGAGAGGTCCAACAAATCGGCCAACACTTCAACCAACAGGTAGGCAGCTGCCTCCAAATGGACCTCACTCTCAAATGTCACAAACGATGCTCGAAGCCATATGTTTTCGCCACAAGCGAGCATTCGAGAAGTTTATAAAAAACAAAAAAACAACGACACGACAGATAATTTAATGGGAGTTGCGTTTCCAGTCTGATTACACCGCGTTCCTGGTCCACAACGGAGGCAATTTACCACAGGGTGCCGCACACGACACACACACACACACACAAGCACCTGTGTAGCGCATCCCAGCAGAGTGCGGCGCCCCCCGAAGGTGTGAGGCCATGACAACAGTAAAGTATCGTCTGTTGTGTCGTTTGTTTGAGTTTTCCCTCTTCTTGTTCATTATTTAACAACCGCGATCATCATCATCATCATCATAACGGTAGCAAAGTCGAGCGGGGTGTCACCATCCCGTTTTGGTGCGTCTGCGCTTGATAACCAGGGAAGCATGGGGCCGGTAATTTCCGTTTACCGGCGCTGTGACGATGGTTAAATGGCGTAGCGTTACATTTCGGTGACATTGGCGCGTTGACGGTGACTAGGACGGTGACGGACCATACAGGAAACATGAGCCCTTTTGACGACGAGCCATGACGAACGCGAATAGTGCTACGCGAATGATGTAGCTGTTCCACGAAAAGGAAAGTGAAGATACCGTAAGGAGGAGGAACCAATGGAAAATGCGTCTTCCTCGATTAACGGTTAACGATGTAATTGCGAGACTAGAAGTTCGGCCTTCCCTTTTCCCGGGCATGCCGCTACACCGACTGCAGGCTCCACACACACACACACCGCACACGCACACATAAGATGAAGTCATTGACAATAGAGGCCACGTATGGCTCTGAAGCGCCTCGAAACCTCATTTACTCGCTGACCATACCCATGTCTGATTACATATCGACCCCAAACACCGCCCGATGCACGCTCCGCAGTCCAGCGATGCACGTACGGCAGCAGCGGCCACGGCACCGCTAGCTCGTTGTGTGGGGGCCATTCGCGGCGTGTATCGCGCGGTTCGTATCGCATCGAAAGCTCGATAAGAGTTACATAAGTTGTAGCAACTCCTGGGTTCCGTCTACAACGGTCGTTCGATGAGGAAAAAAAAGGCTCACAAACACCAGTGTGTTGTCTGGTGGCATTCAATTGGGGTGGCATTTGAGTTTGCTAACACGATTTGGGGTTTACTAGGAGTTATTCTAAGGAGGTTAGCGATTAGCAATTGTAGCCAATTCCTATCTGCTTACGTGATAAGATGCTTGTTCTTGACGCGTAACAAAGTAGATACTTCGCAGACCGTGAGCAGAGCCTCACTGCCGTTGAGCTATCACGCGTGTTGTGGATAAATATTGTAACAGCTGGGGCACTAGCACACAGACTATACCGCTGTGGAGCTTGGCATGACTGCGTAAGACGACGTTAAGCAAGACCGTATGTTCTGAACACATTTCTGGTTACGATAGAAAAGGTTATTGTGGTCGGGATCTGATAAATGAGGTATTTTGTTATTATGGATCCGGATCCACACACGTTAGACTCTTGTCTTCGCACCAATAGAACTTGTTGAAAAAGGTGATGCAGTATTAAAACCCCAATCGAAGCTCAATAAATTTGAGCAAAACATGTACATTAAGATATGTAAATGCGCTGAAGCATATTTATGTGCAAAACTTCCTACCAGTCGAGAGCTCGAACCTCCATTCTGCTCCTCCGAAATCACCGATTAAAAGACGCAAATCCGGCGAGAACGGTCTCTGGCTAGGTGAAGCTGAATGTCCGGTTAGGTATGCCGGAACCACTGGAGACGTCGACCACCTACGCCGTCGTGCTAATTTGGAGGACGCCAAAGCGATGTCACACGCGCCGCAGTGGATGACGCTGGTCGCTGAATGACTCAAACTCGTACCTCGCACCATTTTTGGCACCTGAAGAAGCCGGTGACGCTCGCCGTTTGGTTCGCCAGGTTGATGGTCAACTCGGTCAACTAACCACAAAAGAGCCCGAACGTCAGCCAATGATTGCCTCATCGGCTGATGGATCGTTTGCTATCCGCGAGGCGTGGCATCATCATCGTCATCATCATCCTCATCATCGGTTGCAGGTTGGAATATTGATTCCATCTGCGCGTGATGCGATCTGCGCGTGATGCTTTCCAAGCTGCCTTACCGCCACCGTCGGTTACCGCCACTCTGTGTGCTCGTCAGAGAGGATGATGTGTTCATTTCAATTTCAAATTCGATCAGGTTCCAACAAAACATCAGTCGCTAGAGCCAGGGGCACTACACAGGGGTGGCGGTGCGATGCGCTACTCGCATGTCACTGCTGGTGGCAGGTCCCCTCCGGTTTGGACACGATTTCGACCGTAGAGCGTAAAGAATTTGTAGTTAAAATTTCGTTTCGACAGCATTTGAGCGTCCCATAATAATCGCGGACGGATCGAATCGCGGCACCAAACCACCAAGCAACCTGTTACCAATGGGCTATTCCGATAGATTCTCGTCGATGACGAGGACGGTTTGGTGGAACGCCCGGTTGAATTGACTTCTTCGGGTAGCAGTGTGTCCCTGCTCGGTTTCGGTAGCATTTCGTTTCGTAACGGAATGTGTGTGATCGATCTGTGGTCTCGCGGATCTCCGGCGGCGCGCTCAAGGGCTCCCTCTTCCTCGCTGGCACTTCACGCGTCGGTGTCGGTGCAACCGGTGATTTGGTGCCATTGCGATCACCGAAGTTCTAATTAGCGAACAGCTGATCGCCTCCCCCCTCCCTACGCTTCTCCTCGCGCGGTGCCTAATTGTGGTTTTCTCCTTGAAACATTTGCTAATATACGTTGGCACCAGGGCGGTGGTAATCGATGATTCGATGAGATCGAAGGAAATCGTCGATTTCTGCTTCCACCAGTGGGGTCGATCCACTCCAAGCAGGCGGGCGGTTCGTAATGATCTAATTTGCTAGCGCTGCTGCAGCCCTCGAAGACGAACCCGCGGAGGGTGCTTCGGGTCCCGTCTCCTCGTCTCACACGCGGACGCGAAGCGAAATTTGGCATTAAATCAAGTCTCGCAAACGGTACTGCCCCAAAACGGGCCACAAACGGGCGGCCTTTCTGGGTTTGTGGGTGAAATTTACACGAAATTGCTACATCGCGCTGATTTTATTGGTAAACACACTGTTTCGATTTGAAGATGAAGCGCGATGGTCTCTCGATGGATCGGGTGGTCACTGGATCGCTTCGCAACGATCAACCGTTAGCAACCGTTGTTTGGTGCGTATTAGCGGGGGGAGGTAGCGCGTAGCAGTAGGCACCGACCAACACGGTAGGCCAGGAATTAAAGCGAAGTGCCGCCATTCGCCAATACAACCGCGAGAGGTATGATTTATGTCTTCCTCGTAAATCGACCGACCACAAAGTGCTGCGAGGTTCTAATTGTTGGTTTTTTGTTTTAATTTCTATTGTTTTCAACGCATGCAAGGGTGTGGTGCGGTGCATTGCGCGTTTTGAGGGTTAAAAACCTTAAAATTACCGTGATTTAGTGACTCCCTCACTGGGGTGGGAGACACTGGTTAAGAACAATTTATGGCCGCACCGGCACCGGTTAATGGGTCGACCGCTTAATGGGCCCGAGGTGGACACAACGGTGCAGGGTGGGGGAAAGACCATGTGTCCATCTGGAGTCCAACACTCTTGGCTCTTGAGCCGTCCATCATCATGACCGTAGGTATCGTGAGTCTACCTTACATTCCACGATAATTAAGCACGCGGACTTGCGGCCGCGGCCGCGGCCACTGCTGTACATGTTGTTGGGTAATGACGGTAAATGGTTTGGCCCCGAGAATTGGCCCCGCCGGTAAGATTAGAAAATCTACTCAAGACCAAACCAAGAACGATAAATTAGCCTGGCTGACGTTCCGTTACCTCATCCACTTCCGTGTGTATCTGGCCATTCGTTTGGGGTTAGTGCAGGGATTACCTAGATTTGGGAGTATGACTGACTGATGGCGGTTTGATTGATTTGCGTTTCTTTTCGCACTTTTTCGTAATTACAGAATTTGGAGCAAGAGAAGTACATCCTCAAGCGGCAGCTGGAGATCAGTTCGAGTGAGAATGAGGCAATCATCCTGGAGCTGCAGTCGGACATTCGCCAGTTCCGGCAGAAGCTGGAGGCCCAGGAGCAAATCATGCGTCAGATGGAACGTGAGAAGAATATGCTGATCGAGGAGTTGACGGCCCAGAACACGCGCCTCTCGAATGAGTTGCAAAAGTCCAACGCGACCGAACAGCAGCTCTCGGCGCAGCTGCAGGAAATCAAGGAGCAGTGTAATCGGCGAACGCTCAGCATACAGGATCACGTCAATAGTTTGGAGAGTCTGAAGAACGAGCTGCGCCTGATTCTGGACAAGAAGAATGAGCTCGAGAATCGGCTGCACATGACGACGAACGAGCGGGAGAACCTGTCGATGGCACTCAGCGAGGCCTCCGAGCGGATACACATCCTGGAGCGCAGTACCAAGGAACAGGACACCAAGTACCAGATGACGGTGCAGACGCTCGATCGGCTCGAACGCGAAAATGGGACGCTTAGCGAGCGGCTTGAGTCATTCGATTCGCAACGATCGCTGCACAGCGAGCTGAACCATCATTCCTCGCTGCTGCAGGAGATGAACGGTGAGGAGGATGCCAGTGCGACCAAGGATGAGGCCAGCCAGCTCGTGCTGAAGGAGGCGCAATCGGTGTACAAGCAACTGAAGACGTTGTGTCAGACACTGCGTAGTACTCATCACGATGATGACTCAGGTAAGAGACGCGATGGAGGATTGATTTTGAGCGATCGAGTGATCTCACTGTTACGTAATGTTCGCTATTACAGGGCTACACTCGGATATGTCCTTTTCGTCTCTGGATAACACGATGGCTTC
>NC_064874.1:4597500-4600000 GCF_943734745.1 Anopheles darlingi | reverse complement strand
AATTTCGAGCACGCCCAACACACTTTTCAATATTCAGCCCTCGAAAACACACCGGGAGTTGGTGTTCCGATGGCTGGCTGGCTGGCTGGCTGGTCGGTTGTTTCAGGCTTATTCAGGGGTTGGGGGGTCGTGGTATCGGTCCGTTGCGGATGATGAAGTATCATGCAACTCATGTTCTATTAGCCGAATGTCGGATTTTATTATTAATGCCTTCCTTTTTTTAGGAGGACGGGTGCTCCGGCTACCGTTGACCACACTTCCGAGGTGCTCGCCTGGGTTCTTCTCGCCGCACTCCTATATACCGCCTCTGGCTAGCCGAGGCCGAGTGTTCGAGTGTTTGAGTGAACGAGAAGTTCTCAATTGCCCAGTGTTCTCGAGTTATCATACACCAGTGCACCCTTTTTGGGGCGAAAGTACCCCACATTTCTCCTGTTCCCCCGGCCCGGTTCGCCTG
Source organism: Anopheles darlingi (assembly GCF_943734745.1). Lineage (NCBI taxonomy): Eukaryota > Metazoa > Arthropoda > Insecta > Diptera > Culicidae > Anopheles > Anopheles darlingi. The sequence goes on along the minus strand of NC_064874.1, from coordinate 4,599,546 downwards.
CGCAATCAGCGCTCTAATGTGTTCTTATTCCCAGACCGCATCCAGGCGGCTCAAGCATTTCCCTCTCACTCTTTCGTACTCCAAGAGGGATAAGAACGCCTCGGGAACGAAAAATGCATAAAAAGTGGTTTTGGCGTGTGCAAAGTTGTTTGGCGAGTGGCAGACATTATTCAGTGGCTGCGGTGAGGCACGCTGTTGAATTGTGCACGCCTTCCCCTTCCCCCCACTTCTTCTTCTGCCCCTCCACGACCAGAATTCGGAGATTCGGAAAATCGGCGAACAAAGTTGTTCATGCGTGTGCGGCGTGGTGTGCGCCAGGGGAGGCGGGGAAATTGTGGGATTTTCGAGAGATGCTAGAGCATAAGAGACAACCTCGCGCCCGGCGATGGCCGGGGAGGATGGAGACCGTTCGAAATACAAAAATAACATCCTGGCGAACGCTTGCCGCAAAACTCCGAAACCTTCCCCTGGTCCCGGGGTTGGTCCTGAGAATACGCGGTACGGACGTCGTCCGGTCGCCCGCAATGGCCGGCAAAACGGACGTCACAACAACTTTTCGGCCTGCCAGCTGGCTTGCTGGCTGGCGTTGTTTTCACTTATTACGAGGATAAACGCTGGGACCGTTTCCCGGGCAAAGCCACGTGGCGTGTGGTTTTCGGGAAAGCAGCCAGCACCAACATCGGCCACATCGTTGATTGTAAGGCCACAAAATGGCTGCCTCAAACTGCCAGCGATTATTGTGCTTGCGTTTGTCCAGCTTTTTTTCCCGGTCCAGTTCTGATGTTGCAAAATGAAGGCCCGTGGTTAATGTAAAATCGGTTTTCCATTGCTTTTCCGGGGGTTTGTTGCAAGCGATTACGGAAAAGCGAAGAGGACAGCGGCTTAGTAGGTAATTCGCGACAGCCGACAGGCGAGGCCGGGCTGGTAGGGTAATGATAAGCCAAACCACAGCTTCTGGTGCCCGCAGAGTTCGGTAATCGTTAATACGGTCGAAATAGTTTTTACACACAGTAGCCAGTCCAGCACGAGAGGAAAGAAAGGAACGGGAAATGCACATTTTCCGGTGTTCCTTTTTGGCTCGTTGTGCGAACTGGACTTGCCAAACAAGCAATTCGCAACAACAACAACAAAGCGCGCAACGGAACGTTTCTGTGCAACAGAAACACGCTTTGTGGTTGTCTTATTTGTTGATTAGCTCTCCCGGGACGCCCCTTCGCCCCCCTCCCTCCTTTTCCGGATGTTCCGGGAGCTACGAGTTCGACATCCTGCGGCCAGGAAATGCTACAAATGATTAAGCGCCGACGTCGTCTCGTCCGTCGCGTCGCAAAAAAGAGGGCGGAAAGCGTGGCAGCAAAAGAACCGTAACCCTAACCGAACAAATGAAATGCACTTGACGCACACCTCCTCCGTTTCGCCTCGGGTACCGTTGTGGCTTCCACCGGTCGTCACTTCATTACCATGCCGCGTGCATTGTTGTGCAGCTTGGCGCTTGGCGTAGATTGGCGAGACCCCACGGAACGTGAGTGAAGCGCGCGAGGCTGTGCTTTCTGTGTGCGTGTGTGTCGGTTTCGGTCGGTGTGAGTGGTGAGTACGAGATGACGAACGAGCGGCATGCCGCCACATTCAGTGCTGTAGCACATATAACGCTGTGCTTCGAGTTTAAAAGCGCAATTTCCCTCGTTGGCGTTGGCAGGATGCAGGCCTCCTGCTCCTTCCACAGCTCCTCTGCTTGTCCACCGGTTGCTTCCGGTTGCCGAGTGCTTGGCATCGCGTAACTTAGACAGGAACCATGCTCCCTTTGCGATTCACCAGCGATGGTCGGAACGCCGACATTTGTTAGCGCGTTGCTAGGGGCAACGAGTCCCCCGGATGATAGCCTCCTCCGGTGGTAGGAGCTTGTTCCGGGAGGGACTCGCGCATCATAGTAAGCTGGTCCGCACTTTCTGCAATTGTCACGCCCAGGAGGAGGGGTGGGATAGCATATACGACGAGCACAATGGTAATGAAATGAAATGTTCTTTTTCACTGGTAATGTAACAAATTTGT